>NW_008653431.1:324-20716 GCF_000695815.1 Acanthisitta chloris | reverse complement strand
TACAATATGGATAATGAAATGCATGTCACTCAGAGCAGAGTCGTTTTGCTTATATTTATATGTTGCTTTAGAAATAAAAAAACCTGTTTACGGCTTGATCATATCTCCAGTAAATGACATAGATCTCACATCCTAAGTGTCCAAATGCTAAACTTCTTGGGTCTCTCACAAGTCCTGCTGGATGAAAAACTCTCACATTACGTTTTTTCTAGGAGTCCATCTAGATTAAATCATTATGGTCTATATTTTCATTGTTGTGCGATGATAATAAGTTATTACACCATTACTATTGTTACAGACTTATCCTACAGTGGCAAAAATTGCTACAGTTTAAATAAACTAGCTTCATGAGTCATTAAAGCAAACAAGAAGCAAAAAATGCTGCATAGGCTGAAAATGATAATCAGAAAGATATGCAGCATAGATAATATTTATGTGCAAAAAGTCTTTATAAAATATAGCTCAGTAACACTGGCTGGTAGCTCAGATAAATGCACTTTAATCACTACTAACTTGGTAAGGAAATGTTGGAAAGGCAACACAGTATTAGACAGAATGAGAGGATTAGTGCTAAAAATACATGAAAGAGAAGATAGCATAACTTTTTTCACAATATGGTACACAGCAAGGTCCTGAGTAGAAGAAATAATTGTCTGGTATGGAAAATATATGCTATCATTCACATAAGGGAGAAAAAAGGCAAGCCAGATCAGTCAAGAGCAGCGTCTACCACCAGACGCTTCAGAAAGTACCAAGTATGCAAACACTAAAGAGATCCTAAACTCTTACTTGTTCATGTTTGTAAACAAGTTTTTAAGCTTCTGTCTTGCTCCTCAATGATTAATGGCTGTCGTGTTCACTCCCATACAAAGGCACATAGAATCATAAATTTTCTGGGGTGTTTTGGGGTTTTTTTGTATCTAAGAATGTCCTGTTATCTATATAAATAGCTGGTACTTGTTCTGACCATGAATTTTTGACTTTATGGATATTCTGTGTCACTTAGTTCAGCAAGATAGCTCCTAACTATAGAGAATACAATCACTTTAGTAAGTAATTGTCTATATTTATAGTATTCTTTATATAGATCCTTGATCTAAGGAAAAAGTCACTTTAGAATATTCTATTTCTCCCTGTCTACTTAATACCTTTTGTATTACAGTATCAGCTCCTTCTGGACAACTCCCTTCTGAGCTAAATATTTCTATTTTGTGTGGTGTCTCCTCACAACAATAACTAATTTTATAGTGAAAAATCCTTTAGGGGGAAAAAGGCAATAAAAACAAACACAAGAAACTCTCTCTTGCTAGTGACTTCAATTTTGAAGAATTTGAGATGTCTAGATTTTTATGGGACATATCATACAAAGATCATCTTTCGCTGCATCATCTTTAAGTGCTTTAGAGATTAAAGGTGATTCACTGACACAGTTTTGAACAAAATTTCTAGGATTGGTCAGAATTTTTAATCAGATAGGGTCAAAGGTTAAATGAGTTGACCAAGAAAGCTCAGTGAATCAGCAGCAGAATCAGAAGGAATAAGCTTCAAGGGTGAAATCTCATCTTTTTGAAGTCAACATAATTTTCCCAACATTTTCTGCATAGCCAGGATTTCACTTCAGTTTCTGTAATATGCTTGTCCCTCGTCTAATTACTAAAGCACAATTGCACTAAGTGGCTCTTCAGTTACTTAACTTCTAAACTCTTCAGTTACTAAACTTTTAAAGGCTGTTTTGTTAGTGGTGCTGGTGCCCACTCATGTACTTGGTTTCACAAAAGTGCTCATCATGCATTATTTCAGTAATATAAGCTTAGGCAAGTAGCATGATTTAACATTTACTGACGCTATAATCCCCTTAAATAGTTCCAGCATAGCATTAACTTATTATAGGGAATGAAAATGACAGTATAATATGAAAATTGAATCAAGTAAACTATAAATAAAATTTCTGAAGAAAGACAGATCTCATTTCAGACTATTTGCACCAAAGAACATGATGATAATATACAATATTTGTGTACTTGATCTAGAAACACTTCAGCAACTTCTGCTTATATGTCTAGGACTCATACTAATAACAATTGCAACATTTTCTGTCCTAAATCTTTGGAACTGTGAAAATTAAATACAACTATTGAAGTTTTGATCAGTCTGGAGAACTTCCAATAGCCCAGAAGATTTAAATCTGCCTTCTTTTGACAGCAATAAAGCTATTCTGATATTTTCTTAAAATAACTCTTTTACTTTTTTCTTTTTTTTTAATCACTACTATACCTGATAAGCTTATCACAAAAATTTGTAAACAGCAAATTCCTTTTAGTGCTTTTTCTGCAGCACTCAGAAATTAGTGGAAGCTTAGCTTGGACATCTTCAATACTTTCTTGACAATCCTAATAATTTTCTCATGACAGTGACTCTCCAGAATTTTGTTCAAAATGCTTGAGAAATATTTGAAATAGAAGAAGTGATTTTTTGATTTAATATTTTTAACCAATACAGATGGGCATATTTTCCAAAGCAATTTTACCAGTGACATTCAATCTGGACAGCCACAGTTCTCACATTACTGAGATAATGTTATTGCTATAAATAATCTCAAAGAACCTCTGAGTTTGAAGGCATTGCATAGAGCTGCAGATGGCTGCATAAAGGTCATTATTTTAATAGCTATAACATTAAAAATACTGGAAACTCCACATGCATGGCTTTGTTCTGCTGTACGTTTGCCTTCAAAAAGCCAGAAATTAATGTGACAGGAAGAATACTTGCAGGAAATATAGCACTATATAAATGACACTCTAGCACAAGCTAAGCTTTTGACAATATAAATATTTATGTTATTAATGCCACTTAAAGTATCCACCTAAAGTATCCAAGTATAAAATATACCTCCCTATCCTGTGGGCAATGTAGCAGTTTATGTCAACAAGGCATTGCTTCTGTTGCAGTAAGTTTTATTTTAAACTGATTTATAAATTTATTATTTATGCACTGAAGTCCATCAGGAGGGAAAAGGAGATTGAGGAGATGGACAGTGGGAGTAAAAGAAAGGAGAACCAGATGCACACAGAGTTCAAGAACATAAATTATCATGGTATCTTTCCAGAGGTTTCTACACTATGTGATTTTAACTGTTGGCTGCAATGTATATACTTCTCTTATGTGAATGTGGTTTGCTGAAGCCAATGGAAATTTAGACATTTGTAAGGGTTTAGGAAATAGAAACTATGAATATAAGCTCTGAAATACACACATAATCTTATATATAAGGCATATTTTATATATAGGAGACCTTATGAATAGGTGCCTGCACAAAAACTCTGGCAGCATTCAATAGATCCTTACTGTTACTTCAGTGCCATGTGTTCTTCTTAATTATTCATCCAAAGCTCTAATTGAAGACAGTGATGTTGTAGTCAGTGCATTCTCTATCAAAGAAGAAGATATGAATCCTATGGTATGGTTCAACTCTGGTCAATCCTTTTTTTGCTATTCCAAATGACCAAACTCAGTTAATTAATTTATCTTAAGTAACAGGAAAGTTTCCTTATGTCAGCTGTACCTGCTCCATCACTGCAAACACATTTTCAGCACTAATACATCAGTTCTTTGTCAAAACTAATTCCATTTGGGCCTAGAAATGAGGCTTACATAATTTATCGGGGACTATATAATAATTTTTGCTTTTAGAAAATGATTGATGTTCTGATTATTTGAGAAGAAGGCCAAAAGATAAAGGTGGCATTCCAGCTATTGGGATAAGTATCATGATTTTTTTTTTCACAAAGAATACTCAGCATCTCTCACTGGTTTTTATCTGAATATCTAGAAACACATTTAAGAAAGGCAGTTTATTAGGGTCTGTGAAGAATTCAAGCCTGAATGATGCAAGTATACATGCAAAATACACATATATATATTGGAACCTGGTTTTACAGACTTTCTTTGGATCATTTAAGTTCAAAGTTATTTTTACATGGTTTTGCAGAAAAATGCTAACATGCAGTACTGAGCCTGAATTATACTCAGAACTTCTATGTATTAGTTTAGATTCCAAGTGCCAGTATAGTATTTCTTTGTCTGCCTTTGGGATGCATTCTTGTCTCTACCCATGTTCCATCGGTGCACTGAGCAAGAAGAAAAGGAATAGATCCCTTTCCAGGTGGCTTGTAGAACTTTACAGTAGATTTAATCCTAGCAATCAAATCACAAGTTAAGCATTTATATGTGGCCATTCGTTGGATGGATGCTTCTTTGCATGAGAGAGGAAGCATAAAGACCTCATAAGCATTAAAAGTTTTAGCAACTACTCAGTGATGTGCTTGAATGAAGTCTTAATTAGACATAAGGGATATGGAAAGGGTAGTCAGAAGAAGTTATCTCATTCCTTTGATGTCAGTGGGAATTATTTCCATTGATTTTGCTGAAGGCCAAACCATCATCTAAGTCATTGACTCCAGGAATTTTAGCCACTGATATTAAACAGAGACTCTTAGCTATTTTGCTGCTATTAGCCACACAAGTACCTAAAACTGGACCACATCCAAATTAATCAATTACCTGTAACAATGGGCTGGTATTAAATTTCTGGGGTTTATGCAGCTCAAAATAGTATTTAGAACAGCAAACAAGTAATTATGCATCATTTGAGATACCCTGTTCCACCGAATCATTTCATTCAAAATTAATTTAAATATTTCTAATTTTTTCAGCCAATTCTGAACATAATGTGAGAAAGAAACAGATGCACTAAATATCGTATCAATAACTAAATGCAATACTTTCAGCCCACTTAATCTCACCCACTAAAATATTACAATATTTTCTCTTCAGGAAACACCTGCAAAGGAAAATTTCAGATATAGATGAGAAATTTCTAGAATAAACCTCATATTGCAAAAATTATTCCCACATTCTTTATCTGGGAAATCAGTCTGGAAACTTATAGCACAGAAATAAGTTGTGCAATTCAAGGAAACCAAGATGTTACAGACATGCAAAAAAGCTTTCCTTTGAAAAGAATCTTAATTCCTCCCATGTCTCCAAAAGGAACCCGCTTTTGACAGACTGTATTTTGCAACTGCTTCATTTAATAATTCATACCAACATTTACCAAGGGAGATTGGTCTTTGCTTTAATTGTCATTGTATGCCAGACAACCCGCTGCCTGCTCTTATGACTTTTATTACTTATTGCTGTTGCTTTGTGGACTTTGCAGGCAATACAGCAACAATTTAAATAAAAAAGAAAAACTCATGATGAGAAAATTTGATCTTCAGAAAGGGCTTTTATTTCAAACTGTCTCAGATTTATATTTTAGATACTATGTTTTGAAATTAAATCTTTCTCACCTAAAAACCTAAAAACATAATGGCTGGTGCTTCTTGATTCTTCCAATGGAGATAGCTGCAAGAAATTTCTGTGTGTTCAAATATACGTGGAGACCCTGTTATCATGTTCAAAACCCATTGACTTTGACTGGGATTGAAAGTATGCAGAATTCTGCAGAACTTGACTTCAACTGTTGATAGGAGACTGCTGCCCAAATTTATTTTTGAGCAAGCTGCCAATAGAAGGAGCCAATGTCATATGCAACATAAAACAGAGGCCTGCATTTCACAGGAGTAATACCTTAGTCACTTTTGGTAGAGTAGGAAGATAGGAAGATACTAAAAAAACTTCTATTGTTTTAGAATTAAATGACTGCAGTACAGCTGCAAGATTCTTAACTTTGGGGAAAACACCCAGAATCTTAGACACTGGTAAGAAATGTTAAGTAAGTGTTAATCAAGTAATGCAGAGTCAATTTGCCTCAGGAGCAATAACCTATATGCACTGAAATACTTGTGAGAAAATATTCCTGACTTACATTGCTACAATGGAGAGCAAAGCCCAGAGAAGTCAGTCATGGCTACATGGACTGCTCTGTAAAAAAGTGATATAAAGTTGCAACAGTCTTTTTGCTACAGTTTTCAGTGTCCTTTACGGACAGACTTACAATGTCCTTCCCCTATTTATTCCAGATTCAGTTTGTATATAGAAAAATCAGATGCTTTTAAGCTGCAGCTTCATTAGAAGTCATCTGATTATAGTAGCACTTTTAATGCTTGCACTTGAGCTGGAAGCAGACAATCGTTTTGTTGGATCTATTTTTATTATTTTCCCAGGACCCACACACTCAAGTACCAAAATGGCCACATACTAAGCACATGTATGAGTTTCTCTAGAGGATGCCATGCTAATCATCAAAATAAATCAAGAAGCTTTGCTCCAACAGTGGGATAATTTTGCTGTTTATGGAATGCATTTTTTTACAGTATATATTAAAAAGTAAAGGATTCTTTTTCATTTCCCTGGTCCTTAGTATTTTTAATGAAAATCTATCAGTCTTTTAAAAAATGCTTTTTTGGGCATCCCCTTTGGTCTAAATATACTCATTTTGATCCTGTTTTCAAAAATGTTGTGGATTCTTGCAACTACTTTGGATATGGGTAGCATGCACAAATAGGCAGCTTGTTGTAGTTCCCCATTTGATTTGTCAATGTACTGATATCTACGCATTGATTCATAAACCATCAGCACTCTCTGCATTACTTCAGTCATTTCACAAAGGTCTGCACATGCACTGTGTTTCTGATAATTTACAGCCCTAAATAACTTTGGCAGTGACACTGTCAACTGGTGTGATATAAGGATGCTCATCTTCTTTCTGCTTTATTCTATGGATGAAGATTTGAAACAAGGAATAAGTCTCTACATTTTCAGTTATGCAGATGTAAAATAATTCCAGTTTTCAGAATAATAAACCTATATTCATACTGGAGAAAAATCTGTGATGACAGTGTGACCGGTCACACACTAGTTCTTGCTATTTCAGGTTTTATAATTCCTTTTCCCTTATTGGTAGTGATATGTCACAAAAAGATGTAAACAGTGAAAAACTGTCAGAAAGATTCTTCTCTACTTAAGACCAGTAATATGGTATTATTTTATTTGCAGCATAGGAATGCATATAAGGGAAAGAAATAAGGCTCCCCATATGACTGTCAGCAATTACAGAGCACAGGTACTTATTTATAGTAAGAAGAATATTCCTACTGGAAATTGCCTGAAAAGCAAGCAATACACTGGGCTCATGAATTCAACCTTTATAATTACCTAGCAGAAAGGAAGGGGAGATTTCCTTCTTGTCAGATCGGCTCTAATCTCATTTTCACACAGTCTAAAATGACAGCTTTGTCCTGATATCTATTAGTGAACCTGTAGACTCCTTGCTAAAGTAGCTCTGATAGGAGATGTTAAAGTAGATAAAATCATAGGACCATGAAAGTACAACCCTTTAATCTTGGTGGGAAGACCTAGGTTTCAATATATCTACGGTTTTAAGCATCAGAGGTTACGATACTAGTTACAAAGAGAGAGAGAAAGAGCAAGGCTGAGAGCAAGATGCCATATATTACATTTCTAGAAGAACAATCCATTGAGGGTAACTTTTGCAACACTGTTATCTGCAGTTGGAATATAGAGCACAAGTGCTGTCATTTTGCTAATAACTTATGTAGATTGTTTGTATGTATAAAGTCAGTGGAGTTATAAATACGCTCAATGCACTCATAAATAATCACGGGTACAACCACTGTCCTGAATTTCATGATCAGAAGGGAATTTAAAGCTTTGCAACTCTGACTGACCAGGTCTCATGCTGCATATTAATAATTCTCTGCATGAAATAAAGACATTTCATAATATCAAACACCATAGAATGCTTTTGTAATGGCAGCTTTCACTCAGGTTTTACATATTGAAGCTAGGCTATTACAGTGATGAGCTAAATACGATCACATAGAACAGAACAGAATATGGCTCGTTATTATTCTATGGGTTTATATCTAGTTGCAAAACACTATACTAGTTTCTATAAAGAAAACAATGACTAACGAAATAGACACATTTATTCTTAGACATTAACTGCCTCTGGGGTACTACTGAAATTTGTACTGGAAAAAGGCCACTAAATCCTGTATGAACAGATATCACAGGTTATCAGCTAGAAAAGCTCCACACACTTTGCTGCCTGTTTCTATTTGGAGTCAACAATGCAAAGTCTCACTGTAAATTCTGGAGGTAAATATTCACCTGCAAAGCAGAAATACTCAATTATCTCCAGTAACATTACAGCAATCTTTTTCTCATACTGTTCTTGTCTTTCTTATACTACACCATCATCAGAATATGCACAACTATAAGCATAACTGAAATTCAAAAATGGCAAACTGATAAAGGTTCTCTGTCATTATTCTCTCTATTCCTGCAATAGAGAGCTCCTGCAGCAAGAGAAATTATTTAATTCATTAAAACTGACAAGTCTGAAATTTAATGCAGGTGACAAAAGTCTACAGTTGCATTGACAAAACCATTATGTCTGCAGTACTCTAGCAAAAGGAGATGAGGGCTAGGCTGGTAAAATTTTTAGAGCCATGTTACATACCCACAATGGTCACACGCATGTCTAAATCATCTTTATTAGATACAGCACCAGTGAAAAATCTCACAGAAAACGTCAGTCACAATGGTCATAGCAATCGCTATGAGACGGATATAAGAAATATAACACCAGTATAAATAAATGCCTCAATAAACCGTGTTTACATATGACTCTGAGACTCCAAACTGTGTGGCAAGCAACTAGAGCACTGCTGTAAAGCTGACCTTAGGCACTCGTATGCCTAAGCATTTCCTGAAATCACCAGGTAAATCAAGAAATGAAATATTTACTTTGTGTGACAGATTTGAAGAGCAGGATCCTCTATTGATTCTGAGGCAGCCACAGCACAAACAGCAGTTTCAGCTCCCAGACTGAAATCTTTTACCCTTATTGCTAAAGAAGAAGGCTGGCCTACAGTCATGGCTCTAACAAGGAGCTCAACAGAGAAGTTTGCTGCTTTAACCCCCCTCTGCTTTTGCAGATCGGGACAACGTTTTGGATATTCAGCTGCTGTAAACTGGTCCAGCCCTGATTTATGCAAGCACTACACATCTAGTATCAAGCAGTTTTCAGCATCTGCTTGTGCATCAGCATTCTTTGATCAAATGCTGTTATTAACTCTTTCTCCTATGTTCCATTTATGTTGCCTCTTCTTATGTCAGGAATGATAATGCAGAGTTTGTTTTTGAAAACGTATGTGCTTTTCACTAGGACTTGTACAGTGTGACTTAGACTCACTTCTACTTTGTAAGAACAGAGAAAGAAGAGCCTGTGGAGGTGAAAGAGAAGTTTGTCCTCCTTATCTAACAAATCTTTTCACTTGTGACAGGGACTGGAAAAATGAGGGTCTGTTAATAGTGGTAAGGTTTACCTGAGTTCACCTTTCATTTCATACAGATCACAGACGACTATGCCTGGATTTCAATAGTAACAAAAAAGATTTTGTATTCAGCAGAGAGCAGTCATTCTCTCCCCTCATAGGCTATAAAACTGATGCACATTTTTGTTATTTGTTTCAGACTGTTAGTAAAGATGGGTCAGAAGCCATAATACTGTTCCTGTTCGCAGGAGTGAAATGTTGACTATTAAGAAATAATTCAGGGTATTTTAATTTTCATTTGTCTTTCATTTCCTTTAATTGTCTAATAAAATACTTGCAAATCTCACAAAATCTGAGTTTTCTCCAATTTCCTAAAAACAATTACTTAAAAAAGATGTTTGGCTGAATTTTATTGCTCCTGAAAAGGGAAGACAGATACGACTGAGCAAAGCATCACACACGAGTTCCCTAGTGCAGTTCTGCCAATGCGGTTCAGTCCCACACCTGTCCTGGAACTATTCACAGAGCTAATCTATGCGGTAGTTATTCCCGTGTGGGCAACTATCCATGAGAGGCTTGACTGAGACCAGCCAAATTCATCTGCCTTGTGTTTTATTACTCACAGGAAGCTTGATCTGAAAGAATGAAGGGCTAACATGTTAACTCATACAGTGCCATTTTTCCACTGAGCTTTTTCTTCCCTTTTATAGTTACAGTAACTGCATTCTAGTCAGATTCTTTACTAGACTTCCGAAAGATTACAAATAAGCAAATAATTAGTTACAGATATTTCCAATTATTACTGCTACCAGAACACTCATGGAGAATGCTGAAATCATAAAAAAATTGTACACCCTCTCTAACAAAGCAAGGACATACATCTTTAGTATAACCTTCACCATAAATTACCTCCTTCCTTCATATTAAGTGCTTGGACTTGGTGCTGCTGATTATTGCAGGCATTTGGTGCGTCTGGAGGAAAAGCCAACCCTCCCATATGCACACACGCAGGGAATTTCTGCAGCCATTGCCCGTTCAGTCCTCAGTGTGCACCACTTCTTGTCCCCTTGCTGTTTTTAGAATCTAGTGCTGAATTCTGCCTTGCCTTCAGCTGCAAGGGGCAAAAGCATACTGCAGACCATAATGTAGAGTTTGATCAATGTTTGACCTAGCCAGTGATTTAATCAACAGGACAGCATGAATGCACTGATGACGCAGAAGAAACATCACAATTCTGTATGTTACAGTGCACAAGGAACATCTCCTTCAGCATGTTTCTTACAAGCAACAATAATAAAGACCCATTTCAGTGTCCTTTGCCTCCACAGCATTGTCCCAATGGCTCTCCTACTTCAGTCCTTTTTGCCAGATAAGGGATCTCTAATCTCATTCAGATGAGAAGTCTAAAAAGAAAAGCTGCCAGAATCTATATTATATATTTTAAATAGCAAATAGTATTAATTATTCTCCTTTGATTCATCCATGTAAAACACACTTTCTGTGTATAAACCCATTCCTGAGAGGAAAATTCGAGTCTAGTTTCTCGCTAATTGCTTTATCCATCCCATCTTTACTCTGGATCCATTTTTTTTCCTTACAGTTAACATACACAATTTCTAAGGTCACAAAAATGAGGACATGGAATAATATTGACGGAATAAACCAAAGAACACCAAACCAGACTCATAAAACCAGTAAGGGTTCTGTTCTAGAGCTAACACAGTCTGAGACGCCATTAACTCTGTGTGATAATTCCAATGTGCTATGCTCACCACAGAAAGAAGTGGGGGAATGCCACAGATACTTCCTCCTGTCTCAGCTTCTCCTAGATAGTGCACTGTCCTACCCCTCCTGCTCATGGCAGGCGACGATCTCCTTCTCAGATGAATAACAACTTAGGTGACTAAAACTCTGATTATTAGGAAACTCTGATTTCCTGTTGCATAGAAAGTTGATTGTTTATCTCTGCACTTCATTCAGTCTGGACAATTTTGATTATTCACTTTCATCCTGTTTTCCCAAAGTCACTTTCCCTTTCCTGCTTTTATCTTTCCTTTGCACAATACTGCACTGCTTGATCTTCAAAAACAACATGGGAAATATTTAAATGAAAATATAAGCTTCCATGAGCATTACTATTACAATTTTGATAGTATCTTTAGGATACTTGGTGTCCTAAATGCACTTGACATGACAGACATAAGAGGATGAACTCCAGCTTAAAAGAGAGATCCTTCTTAGATGAAGAGCTAAGTAAAAATTCTGATTTGGCCTATTGGTACCACATGTATTTAAAAAATAATGACACAGTGAGAGAGAGAAATGGGAGAGAAGTATGCTGTTACATGTAAATACATGTCAATAAAAGTACCCCAGACAGTGAGAGTGTAAATTTCATAGCAAGGCTCCAGGTCTTTGCATTACTTCTGCTTGTACTAAGCAGAAGATAATCTTTTAGCATAGCACTGAAAGAGTTAAAAAGAATGCCTTTAGACAAACATGGTTATCAATCAACACAAGACAATATACAGGGCTACATTTAAATACCCCTTCCCAAGATTGCCAAATATTTCTTCACAAGACCTAAGCAGCCTGTCAACTGACACCGATGGTATCTGAAATTTAAAGGTGTTTATTCTCCTAGTGCTTAAAAAGGATCATCTTTCTGCAGCTGGTTGGCGAGACTGTAGGATGCCTTCTCTCGGTCAGCACATGCATAACCAGACAATCATTCGGCAGCTTGTAAAATATGATTGCATATGAGATATTGATGGCCTAAGGGAAGTTCTGAATATCAGAGGTTCATAATTAGAATACCTATGCATTTTATCCAATAGAGTTTCCATCAATGTCACAGAGATGAGTGGTTATGAATTTCAGAGTCATCTCTGCTCGTACAGACTGATTTATGTACTTTCAACTTTGGACAAATGAAGGGTGAAGAATTAAAGCAAAACCCTTCTACCTAGAGAACTCCTTATCCTTTGAGGGGGTCTGAAATTTATAATTGCCTCTCTTGGTGCTCAGGATCAAGTTCCACGGTTGGTAACCTGTGACCTATTTATGCTCATGCCATCCATCCGCTTTCAGTCATTCTGTCCTCTTATCTATAAATTCACAGTCACACCATGTAGGATGTGTGGATCTGCTGATAAGACAATTTCGCAGGAAAGAGAATCTGGGCAGATCAACAGTTCTGTTGCCAGAGCTGCTGGCAGCAACTCTAACATCTCATTTATTCCAGATTTATAAAGATCCACTGTGCTGATCGGAGGACAGAGCTGAGTGTTTGACTTCTGTGATAATAGGACTATCTAGTTGAAACCTGTATTTGGTCCTAAACATGAAGTTAAATAGATACTGATAAGATTATCCAGTGTGGGTCAGAAAACAACTGTCTTGTTGCCACTGAGATTTTCATAGTTCCTGAGCTGTGGGCTTGGGTTTCCTTTTGTTTTGCTTTTGGGTTTGTTTTGGGTTGTTTTTTTCTCTAATTTTAAAAATCTTTATTTAATTTTCAATCACTGCATTTTATTGGAATTATGCATAACTAAAAGCTAAGGTTCTAGTGTATCACACGAGATGTGATGCAGCACTCTGTATACAGATTTTTTTTTAAAAAAAAAAGAAGTCAAACTGCATCCCTTTCTTTTGAACTACATTGAACAGTATTCACCTGTGAATACTGTTCTCTATTCATTATGGGGGCAAAGCACTAGGGTGGAAAATCAAGCAAACTTGAAAAATACACATACAGTTCCCATTCCAAAGTTCCGCAGTGTCACTGATTGCCATATTACCTATTTAAATAATAAAAATGGAACATGCTAAGCTTCAGAAGGAAATAGTTTTTGCTAAATGGTCTTTTGCCATTCTAATTCTATCAGAAATCTTTTGGGTTTTTTACATTTTGTTTTCATGCGTGTCCCTGCATACATATACGTGCATCTTTTTCATTATAAACACATAATACCACATGAATAAAATAGATATTGAAAAGAAAGAGATTTTGATAGGGCACAACATGGCTAAAGCAATTAGAGTAACCTTACTGTCAGATCCTCTGCCACATAGGCCTAGGCATCTCTGGGCAATTATAAAGAACTTGGCTCTGCCTGTGGCATTTAAAGTGCACATTATTGAAAGAATGAGAGGTGTCCATTATGCTCTTCTCTTTCCTAAGTATTTTCAAAGCTATAGTGGCAGACACTTTTGTCTGGGAGTAAAGGTTGTTACTCTGTTGCACAACTACTAAAGAACAAGGTTTTAAATTAATTTTGTCAAACAGCGAAAGTAATTTCTCAAATAAATAAATAAAATAAAAGACTTCTACTGGCAAAATGCATTTTACAATTTACTGTTGAACTGCTGCAAGAAGCAACTCTTCACTGAGCAGTATGGCACTGGGCCAGAACAAGCTATTTCAAAAATCACTGTTGGGCATATACCAATTTGATACACAGGATTTAGCAATACAGTTAGGAATGACTCTGTGTGTCTGTGTGCATGTGATCATGTGCTGTTAAATTTTAGGAGTCCCTAACTGTATACTCACCTTCAGTGTGAGGACATTTGTTGTTAGACTACTAAATTTATGTTTAAGGAGGAAAAATTTATCAGCCTGTATAACAGCATTTTTGACTTGCTTAATTTACTTATTTTGTGTTGGAAACTAATTTTCTATGGGCAGTTCAAAGGATAAAATGATGAAACACTGAAAACATTTAAATCAAGAATTAAAATGTCACGAGTGTACTAGAGAGATAACTGTGATCAGTTGGTTACCTTTATATGTCCTTTCTACCTCCAGTTTTTCTTCTTCCATTAATAATTTTGGGGCTTACAGTAAGGGATCAGTACAATGTGATGCAATATGCATATAGAGCATCAACATATTAAATCGCAGTCATCCAACCACCTGATGCAGGATAACACAAATTCAGGTATCAAAGTGGTTTTATTTTTTTTATGTGAAACTCAACAGCAAGTTTTCAACTGATACAGCTCAAGAAATAATGTTTAGTCTTGGAGCATTTGCAACTAACTCCAGAGCTAAGTGGTTAAAGATAAGAATAAGGTGATGAGCCAGTGAGCTGGCCTGTGAAACCAGACAAACAAGATTGTTAAATAGGGTACATTTAGTTGGATGCAAATCTCTCAATGACACAAGAAGCACCACCTAGGAAAAACTTCCTAGATCACAGATGAAATTATAAGGTGCTACTAACAAATACTCCTTCATTTAGAGACACCTCACATGGTTTCAGTTAGCATTTCAGGCATTCAACAGGGTCACTGAAGCTACCTCACTTACCAAAACCACAATTCTTTAAATTATATGCACACCTGATGCCTAGTCTACTGAAAGTTTTTATAAAGGTATAGCTACATAGGCTGTGCCAGTGACAAACATATATATTTCTACAATCCTAACAGAGATGCAATTCTAGTAATTTATATTACTTGTACCTACATAGCTTGTTTCCACATACACACATGAAGAAACTACTAATGAAAGCATATACACATTAGTATGACCAGAGACACACTGTTGGGGTTGTATTATCTTCAATTACAGCTAAATGACATCACTTTTGGGTATTCAAATTATTACTCACATGAGTAATCTCTAATCATGAGAAGAGTGTCTGTGAAATTAACTTGCCAGTGAAAGAGAGAAGGATTGAGTATGGAATCAAACACATTAATTTAAAAAGCAGTTTTTCAGCTGCAAAGTTTTATTTCATAAGCACAGCTGAGTTTGTTACAGATTCTGTAACACTAACTTAGGAGCAATACTTCTTGAGAGCATCTAGGCTTTTTCACCCAGTATAGAAACTTCAAACACACTGGAGGAAAAATTCAAGTTTTTCTTATTGTTTAATTTAATCTGCAGTTCACCAACAAAATTGATTTTGAATTAATATTAATTATACACACTTTGAAGTATCTGAGGGACACCTCTGTGATTACGAAGTCACAGTCATCTATACAACATACAAAAATTGTATATATGCATACATACATATAGAAAGAAAACCTGCTTTTCTTTTTCAGAACTGCATATTAAATCTCTTGTCCTGTCAGTATTATATTGGTATAATATGTTATTTTTTGTTGCATTAGTTTTCAATGACATTGTGAATGTCATCTTTTTATCTGTTGGAAAAACACATGGGAAATCGTAAGAGAAAGAAATAGCTGAACTCTGAACCTCCAAGTCTGCAGTCGATGATCCTATGACTGCAGTTTGACCATGGTTTGATCCTCTACAACCTGTGTGAAGATTGAAGACTGTGCATGAGCATCACCGAAGACTCCCACCAGTGTGAGAACAAGCTGCTGGAGCACTTTGCCCCTTGCCCACACAGATAACCCTTTTAAACATGATATTTCTTGGCTAACTCTTATGGAACAGCTCAGCGACATATGAGCTACTCGTGGCTATGTGGTGCAGGACTGGAAGCACTATCAAGAAAAGCTCTACTCTTTAATTTTCCCTGTTGATTTGGATGAAGAAGAGACAAGAGCTGCTGGTAGGAACTGGGAGTGACACTGCCTGCTGCACATTGATTTCACTTCTCAGGAGGTGCTGATGAGACTTTTCATTCATAACACTGACCTTTCCTGCTCTTAATAGGTCATGGAGTACTTCCATACAGTTGATAGTATTTACTACAAGAGAAGCGTCTAGCATCAGCCTGCACAGACTTTCCTGAACACAGAGGTACATGACAGTGAATGGTTAATAAATCAGGTACAGAATTCCAAAATCTTTTGCTTGTAATTCTGCCTCAAGACCCCAGACATTAAACAAATCTTGACAATTTTGTCTGAAGAGAGCTTGTGGAACAGTTTCAGATTAATTTATTCATCTATCATGCTTTCAGGAAGAAACTAGCTTGATCTGTATGATTTTTTAAGATAATTAGATTATCAATGACAACTTCAACACAATAAAGAACTTTGCCCAAAGAGCAGAACTTCTGTCCCTTTATCCAAATATTTTCACTATGATATACTCACAAATAAATGATGATAAAGGGAAGTAAATACAGTATTCTGTGGCTCAAAATATGTCTCTGCCTGGGCTGGGATTTGCAAAACCACACTGCAGACCACTACAGTAATCTACAGATTGTTGTCTGAATGATCTTTCAAAATTATTCTTTTTCTTCAAAATGTTTTGACTGCAGTCTTTAATCCACTATTGTTGCATAAAATTACAATGATAATTTACATTGTGAATAGTTACCTATTTGATAGTTAAGGGTTATCAAAGTGGCCTGTTGACTTGAAGGCCAGGTCAGATTATTATCTGTGGCCTTTAATATTCAGCTTTGTAAGAGGCAGATCCTACAAAATACTGACAAGAGCCTGTTGGAAGCAAGTCACCTCTCACCTGGGGCCAAAGTAAATCCATCACTTTGCAAGACCAAGTCTAGCAATGCTGTGATCCTGTACATCAAAAGCCTATTGAGTTTTGTGTGCAAGGAGTTAAGGATCAGTTTCAATGACAGTACCTTTGAATGATCAACAATTTTCTGTTCCATATGCCTTTATAAATATATCCCTGCATCAAACTAGGCTAGAAAAGGGTTATGAAAAAAAATTACCAAATAAAGTAGTTATAGCTTGAAGTACAATATAAAGGAGATTGTTTTTAGGTAGAGCTGAGCACAAGATTTCATTTAAGGAGGGATACTTTACGGACCTCGTTCTGCATCATTAAGTTTTCAGGAATGATGAACAGAACATGATGGATTTCTTTTAAGTTGTTTCTAGTATTTATTTTTTATTCAGTTCAAGGGGCAATGTCAGAAGAAGGAATCAAAGATGGAAAAAAACCCCAACCTGTTAACAGAGTAAATCATCAATTAAAAAAAAAAAAAAAAAAGGAAGGCAAAAGAAGGTCCCAACACCTTTTACCAGTGGCTGAAAATATCAGATTAAATTGCACTATTCCTGGGGCATATTGTTTGATGTGACTAGAATATAATCTGTTAAACAGAGAGCAGCTTTTATTTCAAACACTTCTTTCCTGAGTATTATCTACGGATTAAGGTTTGGGTTTGTTTAAAATAAATGAATAAAACATGCCTGTCAAGAAACATATTTTAATGATGATCTTTTGGTGGTTGTTTTTCTTTAAAAGAAGTCAATTACTTGAAAGGTGTAGGTTACACATAGCTATAGGGGAACTAATGCTCATATCTTCAGTGTATGTTAAATTAGCCTTCTTTACAAAAATAACAACCATATATTATTCTTTTCTACTGTATTTTTATAAAAGAAAAAAATACAAATATTTGTTTTATCAAAGAAAAAGAAATAGCAATTTTTATGCCTTTGGGGTAAGTTCCAGCTCTTTTGTTTTCTTGAGGAAATAAATAAAAAGCATTGGCAGAAAGACTCCTAAAAAGACTGCCCAAGGGGGAGGGAAGGAAACACCTAAAACCATCATATTACCAAGCACTGAGGTAATCAGCTACAATCTGGGAAATGTCAAACAGTGGTATTCATCTACCCAAAGATTTTGCTGATCAAGTCCTCAACTGCCATTTACAATCACTAACTAAAACATGGAATATAGCTATGGATATAAACAAGAGACAAATTAGTATTGGGAAGCTGGGTTTAATAATCCCCTAAAAGAGTCCATCTGTTTATAAAGACCCCCTTTTCCTTGATGTCTGACATGTATTCCTAATATAGACACAGCTGGATTTTTTTTTAAACACCCTGCTACTATAAACTCTACTTATAGTATATCTGGTCTGAGTGTTTGTCTCAAGTTTCAATTATTATGTAAGCACTGAGGGGCAATAAAATTTCACATAGGCTCAGCCTGCTTTAGAGTAAGTATTAAACCATCAGATGAACATAAATGCAATTCCTGTCATAATGATGTTCAATACTACTGGATACTTCTTATTCTTCTGACTTTTGAAAATGTTCATCATATTATCACTGGAATAGCTGGAACAGACTTAAAGCTCTCTCAATGTTCTGATTCATGCTTGAAACTGGAGTTTGTTTTACCATTTTCCTGTTTAAAACACTAAGAAATCACACTGTCCGTAACAGATATGACATTGATAACCTGACAAACTAGGTGACTTGTATAAAAGACCAAAACAATTTATAGCCTGTGTTTCCAATCCACTATGGTGAAGAAAAAGGGGAAAAAACCACCATTGACTATACACTTCTCACAGATAGAGGTCACTAATGGACTGGATTTGAATCCGTCTGGTAAAAAGCCTGAAAGTTACATGAAAGTATCCTAGTCAAAAATACACTCATTTTGAGATTAAAGAGGTAACAAAAATGATTAACAAATAAAGCTCTCACCTTCCTGGAAACAATATTATCTTATGTGTGCCTTCTTTCTAGTCCTTTAAATAGAAAATGCAGCACAGAAAAAGCCTGACAGTGATACTTGTTTCAACTCCTTTTTGTTTTCTTGACTTGGTAAAACTATGTCTCTCCTCCTTTGCTGCGGGAAGGGTAGAGAAGTCAGTCCTAATGACATCCTACATTTTAGATACTGCTATTTTAAGCAGTTAAATGCAAGCACATTCTTGATTCCTGAAGGAAAGCATAGCCTATGTAATGCAGATTCCAACTGGGAGGGTGTAGGGTTGCGCAAAGGAGGTATGTCTACATCCTAAATCAAACTATCCAGCAGGCCAGGATATAAATGTGACTTGTAACAGTGGCTCAAATTAGATCCAGACTTTTCAAAGCCAAACACAGATAACATCATCTCATACAAAATATAGGGTGTATGTGTATGTGAGGAGCGACTCTTAAGAACGCTGCGTGCATTCCAGCACCACTTCTTGCTACAGCCTTGGACTTTGGAAAATACTGATGACTGTTCTAGTCACAGGTAGTTTTACAGACACTATATTTACACAGTGTTTTGACTTGTTTCACCTACAGTACTCCAGGCCTGCACTCCCTTAACTGCTTCACTACTGTATCATGATACAGAACAACCATTGAAATAGAAAATCTCTTGAACTCTCTCCTAATTTTCAGAAACAAGGTCAACACTAACTTTTTAACATCACTTTTGTCACTTAAAATCATAACTTTAAATTCATATCTGTTATATCTTTTTAATTACACAAAGTTCATGTCTCAGTGATAACACTGCATATACTGACTCTTTAAAGGAAGAAAGGAAAGAAAGGTGGATAGAGGTATAGGTACAGTACCTTTTAAGTGTTTTGAAAAACTGCCAGGATGGATTTTTCTCCTTCCAAAAATACATGTATGTGAAATCAATTCATGAGTTTCCTCTGAAACTACAAATATATGAAGGTGCTCTTGGAGAAAGACTATGTCAGTGAATGAAGCAAGGAATTGAAGTCTATGGAAGTTTGTGGGGTATTTTTTGTATGGTTAATTGGGTTTTTTAAACCCAAGCAGTGATCAATCTCAACCTGTAAACTGGCTTAATTTCCCTGCAAGCACTGTAAAGTTCGATACAGTAAATAAACCTCTCTTTAACACACACCCTGTCTTTCAGAGAGAGAGAGAGAGAGAGAGAGAGAGGGAGAGAGAGAGAGAGTGAAAGAGGGAGAGGTCTGACTTGCTTTGGTATCTTTTCCTGCTCCTCATGCAAGGAGCCTCTCCCTTTCTATTTAGCTGAGCTCTGCATTGCAAAAAAGCAGCATCTGAAGAAATCTAATCAGTACCTTCCATACACAGTACAGGAATTTACACGGATTTGTGCCTTGGATTTATTAGCTTATTGTAAGCCTTAAAACAGATTTCCTCCATTAAAATTAATTAAAAGCTCCTGTTGACTGATTCCCACTCCTAAAGGAAGGTGGAGAGTCTTATTCTCTTACTTTGCTGATTTTTAATTTATCTTTTATGGGGGTTTATATCATGCCCTAGAGAGGTCTTCTCAGCCTCTTGACTTCTTTTTGCGATCTGGTATTTTTTGTTCACACACCATCCGCACCCATCCACCCGCCCACCCCGGCAATATTTGTTCTTATTTTGCCAGATCACCGTCTAACTCATCAGGTCTCTGAGTGGCTCCTTTGTATTCCGAAGTCCTGATCCGA
>NW_008653431.1:0-241 GCF_000695815.1 Acanthisitta chloris | reverse complement strand
GCTCCCGACTCTCCACGTAGATTCCTGAACACTTGGCAGCGCCGAGCTAAGACGACTGCCTCTTCCAAGCAAGGCTCACCTCTAAAGGTCCCGTTTGTCCAAACCACCTCCCAAATAGTACCGCTCTCGGTGCTCACCCAGGCGCTCTGCCAGTCCCCCTGCCGCAGGGGTAGTCCTCGGCTCTCCCCTCCCCACGGGGTGGGGGCCAGGCTCGGCACCCTCCCGCTCGGCACTGAAACGC
>NW_008653430.1:2750-8205 GCF_000695815.1 Acanthisitta chloris | reverse complement strand
CTGAGAAGCACCTCAGCCAGGCACAGAGGTGGAAAAGGTCCCCTCTGGCACTCAGCTGCCCAAAAAGCAGGACTGGGGAGGGGGTGTCACTGCAGGGGTATGTGTGGCATGGCAGGGCATACAGGAATGCTGTGGGCTCCATCTCACCTCTGGCACCTTTCAGAGGGCAATGCTCCCCTAGTGAGGCTGCAGAGACATGCCAAGGAGGAGGGCAGTGAGGAGGGCATTGCTCCCAAGGCTGCAGAGCACAGCGTTCTGGCCGGGCAGTGCCCATGCCCGAGGGGCTGGCACCAGCTGCTCTCCTGGCAGCCTCTTCCCAGCTCACTGTGCACTTGGGAGCATCCCCAGGGCACCACAGGGGTGAGTATGTTCTGAAAGCACTCTTGAAGTGCTGTGCAGTGTTTCTTTGGGGGGGTGGGTTGAAAGCTGCTGGGCTCAGGCACTGAGCTCCTTGCCCATCCTGGATGACTGTGACCCCCTGCAAACCTGGAGCCAGGCTGGGCTGGAGTGTGCCCTGTCCTCAGATGACTGAAGCTAAATCAAAATAACCCCAGTGCAAGCCAAGTCAGACTGCCAGGCCAGCCTTTTGCATCAGCTCCCTAAATTAGAATAATACTGAAGTGAGGCTGGCACGGGGACAAGGCTGGCGCTGCCAGGGAGGCAGGAAGGACACCAGCACATTCCCAGGCCCCTCTGGGTCAGGCTTTCTCCAGCCTGAAGAGGCTCTGGAGGCAGGGGACAAGAGGTGAAGGCTGTGGCCCAGCTGACAGCCCCAGTGCCTGCTCAGCATCCCAAGGTGTGCAGCCCCAGGGCACCTGCCTGCTGCAGTGCCAGCAGGAGTGGGATTCATTTCCTTGGGAGTACTCCGTTCTCCTGCTCATCCTGGCTCTTGTTTTCCCACTTGGAGCTTGTGATTGCACCCTCCAGGTACCACAGGTGTCACTGGGCAGAGATCCTCCCACAAACACCCCTGACCCCTGTGGTATGTGCAGGTTGGGAAGGGCTGGTCGCAGTGCCTGGGGAGAGTGGCTGGAGCAGAATTCTCAGGCTCCTAACTCAGCACTGTCTTGTGTGACTCCCAGTGGGGTGGTCTGGCCTGGGCACAGTCCTTGTCTCCAGCAGTGCTTTAAGCCAGCAAAGGGCATGTGGGGACAGCCCTGAGTGTGTCTGCAGGGGTGGGGAAGGGCTGCCTGGCCTCTGGATCTGTGGGATTTGGAGCCAAGCAGGGATGTCTCCCCAGATCAGAGGGGCTGAGCTCACCTACACCTTGTGAAGGGGATGCTGTGTGCAGGGAGCACCTGTCCTGAGCAGGTCCTCAGCCCCTCAGCTTGGCTTCAGGTCTCCAACCCACAGCCTCAGGGCTTGGTGGAGGAGAAATGCAGTTTTGAGGAGGTGTCAGAGCCCTGTGGTGTCTCCTCCCAAGGCCAGAGAGAGGATCTAGGATGTATCAGGAACTCTTTTCAGCTCCCAGGTGAAAGACATCTTGATTCTCCCTTTCCTTCCTTCTGCCAGGTGTCCTGCTTGGAGCCACCCCATGGAAGACTGGATGGAGGCTGTCACATTGCAATGGCATGAAGCACTTGGGATGCTGAGAACTTTTTGCACACACACCAGCAGGATGAGCTGTGCCCCAAGAGCAGGGCCATGGGCACAGTGTGGCAGAAGGGATGTGTTGGCACCAACCAAAGGTGCTCAGAAGGGCTTTGCCATGGCTGGAGCTGTGCAGCCTGTCCTGCTACTCTATCTGGCACAGGGGAGGCAAGAGCAGGCATAGAGGTGGGTGTGGAAATCCCTACCATGGTCAGAGAATCAGGGAATCGTCCTGAATTAGAAGGGACCCACAAGGATCAAGTCCAGCTCCTGGCCCTGTACTGGTCATGCCAGTGCAATGCACTGGGGTGAACACAGAGCAGAGCCAGACTCTAACACAGGGGTTGGGATGCCAGTGGCTCCACTCAGGAGCTCTCTAACTGCCCTGGAGTGTGTCATGCTGGGATGCCAATGTCTCTGGCAAGGCTGAATTGAACAGTGCCTGAGGGACTGCAAAGGTCAGGAGCAAATGGCTTTGGGCTCCAGGAGCAGCAGAGGGTTCATAGCTGGGTCCCCACAGGGTCCTGGGGACCCCTGGCTCTCACAGAGCCAGAGGCAGCTGCAGAACACCAGTTCCCTCCCTGGGAGAATGCCGTGGCTTGGAGGCACATCAGGCCAAGGGAGGCCAAATGCAAAACATCAGGGGGTTGGCAGGGAAGGATTTCTGGGGCAATTCCAGCCTGGCAGAACAGAGCTCAGCATGCACAGGAGGGGGCTGTGTCTCTGAAGGGCCTGGGCAATATCACTGGGCTCTTCCCCCCTGGATTCTAACAGGAATTAGCAGCAGTTTTCCCCAGAGAGATGTTTCTGTACTGGAAGAGAAGCCAAGAAGCCTTAAACACCCAGGGCAGCAGGCACTGCAGGGCACATGGAGCAGCTCAGGGGGGACCTGCCACTCACCACCAGTGACACCCTTGTCACCAGGGCAGTGGCAACTGATGACAAGCATGTTCCTGGCTGCTCTAGGGGTGTAGTTGTTTTGCTGGAGTCACATTAGGGACTAATGTAATGCCCTGGTGTGCCAGAGCACACCATTTCCCCTGGGATCCTTGAAGACATCAGTGGGTGTCCCCTAGGGGGGTCTCAGAGGATGTGTAGATGTCTCTTTGCAGATGTGGGATGTCTCTTTAGAAAGGTTTGTGCCTCTGACTGTATCAGAGTATCTCCAGAACACATTGGACATGGTGCTATATGCTTAGATTTTGAAGGTCTAGTGAATTTATGACCTGCAACCTAAAAGAATCTCTAATCTGCTGTTTAAATAAATCACATTATTTGTGAATCTTTGGTGAAAGCTCTTATTGAACTGAACCAGACTCAAAGTGGTGAATCAGTAAACTATTGGTGAGTCCATGATCATGAAGGAAACAGGATCATGGATGATCATGAATGAGACCAGACTTAGAGTGTAACCCACACTGTTGGTACATATGAGAACACAACCAGACTGACCTAGTTCTAATCAGATATTAAGCCCAGCCACATCCAGTCCCTGTGACCTCTGAGGATCACCTGCCAAGGGGCTTTGTTTCCTGCCTGTGATGACCCATCCTTTATGGGGGGAAGCACTTAAGGTTTGTAAACGCTCATGGTCAAAAGGAAGGACAGAGTCAGAAGGGCAATGGCTTTGAGCTGGAGGAAAGTGGATTTAGATTGGATATTGAAAAGGAATTCCTCCCTGTGAGGGTGGTGAGATACTGGCATAGGTTGCCCAGAGAAGCTGTGGCTGCTCCATCCCTGAGAGTGTTCCAGGCCAGGTTGGATGGGGCTTGGAGCCACCTGGGCTGGTGGGAGGTGTCCCTGCCCATGGCAGGGGGTGGCATTGGATGAGTTTTAAGGTCATTCCAAACCAACCAGTCTGTGATTCTGTGATTCCATGATTCTGTGATCACACCATGTGCCTGAGAGTGTTGCTCAAGCACTTGTTGACCTCTGGCAGTCTTAGGTGGCAGCCACAGGATTGCTTGTGCCATGCCCCTGACCTTGGGATGGATGGGTAGGTTGGATCCTCTGTGGCTGTGGATTCCCACCTGGCCCTGCGAGTGAAGAGGATGAGCTGCTCTGTACCACAGAGTGGCTCCAACTTGGTGATTTCTTTCTGCCTTAAACAGCAATTAAGAAGAGAAAGTGGAGCTGCTTTGCCTGGCAAGGCTCTGCCTGACTCCTGTCTCCTCTCTGCAGAGCTGCTCTGATTTCCATCTCATGCATATCTTATTTAACATTCTGGCTACTGTTTTGAGTGCCCCAATATTTTAAAATAAATTGCTGCATGTAAAAGACTTAATGTCACATTCTGTTATTGTGAGTGTTAAAAGCAAAGGGAACTCTTCAATGGGGCCAGTGGAGCAGAAGCAATCACGCAGGGGGAGGTCCTATTAATGGGGATTACGTTTCATTGTGCCACACTGCATGTCAACCAGCTCCTCAGCACAGCTCACGCTGCACATCACAGGCTTAACTCCTTGCAAGCAAACAGGGGCAGGATGGGAGGCTTTGAACCTCTCTCTCTGTTCCTCTGTTCCCCAGGGTTGTGTCTCTCATGCTGTTCCCACTGTTCTCGTGTTGTCGCAGGGTCCTGTGTGCACTCCTCGTGCTCCAGCACAGGACTTCATCCTGCTCAGGGGGAGTGTGGGATGGGAGGGGGTGGTACCTCTGGGAGAGGGGGAGCCAGGGAGATGGGAGAGGGAGGATGAAGAAGGAAGGGGATGATGGAAGAGAGAATCAGATGATGGAGAGGGAAAGCAGTGATGGAGAGGGAAAGGGATGACGGAGAGGAAAGGGGGTGATGGAAGAGAGAATTGGATGATGGAGAGGGAAAGCAATGATGGAGAGGGAAGGGGGTGATGGAGAGGGAAGAGGATGATTGAGAGAGAAAGGGATGATGGAGAGGGAAGAAGAGGTTATGGGATGATGGGGAGGGAAAGGGATGATGGAGAGGGAAGGGGATGATGGATAGGGAAAGCAATGATGGATAGGGAAAACAGTGATGGAGAAGGAAGAAGATTATGAAGATGAAATGGGATGATGGAGAGGGAAATGGATGGTAGAGAGGGAAGACAATGATGGAGAGGGAAGAAGAGGGAGAAGGAAGGAGATTCCAGCACTGCATGTCAACCAGCTCATCAGCACAGCTCACGCTGCACATCAGGCTTAATTCCTTGCAAGCAAACAGGGGCAGGATGGATGGGAGGCTTTGAACCTCTATCTGTTCCTCTCTTCCCCAGGGTGGTGTCTCTTCCCACTGTTCCCATGTTGTTGCTCATGTGTGCCCTCCTCATGCTCCAGCACAGCCTGAGGGTCACTTCCTCCTGCTCAGGGGGAGTGTGTGGAGGGGAGGGGGAGGTACATGTGGGAGGGAAGAGAGGGGCAGCCAGAGAGATGGGAGAGGGAGAGGGAGGATGGAGAAGAAAGGGGATGATGGAAGAGAGAATCAGATGATGGAGAAGGAAAGCAATGATGGAGAGGCAAGGGCATGTTGGAGAGGGAAGATGATTGAGAGGGAAAGGGATGATGGAGAGGGAAGAAGGTGTTATGGGATGATGGGGAGGGAAAGGGATGATGGAGTGGGAAGGGGATGATTGATAGGGAAAGCAGTGATGGAGAAGGAAGAAGATTATGAAGATGAAATGGGATGATGGAAGAGGGAATTGGATGATGGAGAGGGAAGAGAATGATGGAGAGGGAAGAGAATGATGGAGAGGGAAGGAGATGATGAAATAGGGAATGGAATGATGTAAGGGAAGGGGAAGATGGAGAGGGAAGGGGATGATGGAGAGGGAAGGGGATGATGGAGAGGGAAGGGGATGATGGAGAGGGAAGGGTGTGCTGGGAAACCCCAGCTGTGCCTGAGCCAGGAGTCACTGAG
>NW_008653430.1:1195-2454 GCF_000695815.1 Acanthisitta chloris | reverse complement strand
GAAGGGTGTGATGGAGAGGGAAGAGGATGATTGAGAGAGAAAGGGATGATGGAGAGGGAAGAAGAGGTTATGGGATGATGGGGAGGGAAAGGGATGATGGAGAGGGAAGGGGATGATGGAGAGGGAAGGGGATGATGGAGAGGGAAGGGTGTGCTGGGAAACCCCAGCTGTGCCTGAGCCAGGAGTCCCTGAGCAGCCTGGCCAGGGGAGTCTCTCTGCTCTGCAACAGGTTGCAAAGTATGAGCATTTAAATCACAGGATCACAGAATATTTGGAGTTGGAAGGGACCCCCAAGGATCACCAGTCCAACTCCTTCCCTGCCCAGGACACCCCAACAACCCACCCTGTGCCTGAGAGCATTGGCCAAACACTCCTGGAGCTCTTTGGCAGGGAGCAGAGCAGTGGGAGTTCTGTGGCTGTGGCCTGGGGAATGAGGTGCTAGGACTGAACATGTCAGGGTGTTGGGGCTGCTCAGGGGGTGGTAGAGGATTTTTCCTAGGGAAAATGAAAATCCTGGAAATACAGTGTATTTGGTGGCAATCAAAGCTGGGTGGGTTTGATTGCCATTTTCTGTGGGTTTCCTTGGCTTTCTGCCCCAGCTTTTCCCATCTTCTCTTCCTGGATTCCCTCTTTATTTTTTCCTTCTTGTGGTTTTGAGGCTTTTCTGCAACAGCAGTTCAAAGTGTGGGTTAGGAATTTCATGGGTGGTGGGAAAACAGCTTAGTTTTCCATTCAGCCCATGCTAAGTTACATACCTGCTGCTCTCAGACCTCCAGCCCAGCCCAGCTCAGGATCTCTCCAGTGCTGCAGCAGGAGGTTGAGGCACATCTGGGGTTGGGAGGTGCTGGGGTTGGCAAGGTTGTGGCTACCAGTGGGACTCTTAGGGTGTTCAGGCACTGGAATATTACCCAGGGAGGTGGTGGAGTCATTAGCCCTGAAGGTGTTTAAGAGGTGTCTGGGTTCTGCTTTTGTCATGTGCATGACTTAGGGCACATTTAGTCCCCATGGCCAACTCCAGCCCAGATCCCACAGCCCTTTGGTTCCTAATTTTGTGTTGTTCATGACCCAGGGCACCTTCTGTTCCCATGGGCACTTCCAGGTCCCACAGTACCCTGGCTCCTGCTTTTGTGTTCTTCATGATCCAGGACATCCTTAGTCCCCATGGCCACCTCCAGCCCAGACCCCCCAGCCCCCTGGCTCCTGCTTTGGTGTTGTTCTTGACCCAGGACACCTTCTGTCCTCATGACCATCCAGCCCAG
>NW_008653430.1:740-971 GCF_000695815.1 Acanthisitta chloris | reverse complement strand
GTGGTGGCTGCCATGGCTGAGCCATGCAGGAGGCTGCGAGGTGACCCCTGACATTAACCTAATTGTTCCCTGTCTTTGATTAGATGCAGTACAAAGTTGGTAAATGGCTCAAATTAAGTGTGAGTGGCGGCAGCACAGCTCTGCAACACTGATTAGCTCTGAAAATACCACATTTAAATATCTTAGCATTTCTGGGGATTAGGAGGCACAGGGGGAGTGTGAGCAGGGGGG
>NW_008653430.1:0-714 GCF_000695815.1 Acanthisitta chloris | reverse complement strand
ATGCACTGGGATGCTCAGCTTGGACCTGCCACCTGCCCTGATATTCAGCACCAGCTCCTGACTGGGTACATGGAACCTCTGCTCCAAGTTCTCCCAAGGTTTGGCATCATTGGGTGTGCTGGGTTAGCTCCCCAACCTCCTCCCACGCTGCTGTCCCCCCATCCATACCTCCTGCTCTCAAATGTCATCTGGTCTTGCTGGGGTTTGTGCTGCACGTGAGCTGTGAATGGCAACTGGAGGCCAAGAAATGGGAAACTGGAGTCTGGGCAAGGACACTGGGCCTGGATGGGGGTGCTGAGGGTGGCAAGGTTGGCTCCTGGGCACTGAGCTCTCACTCCTGTGACACCATGGGGACAGCCAGGAAACAGCCCCCAGTACCTGCCAGTCATGGACTGATGTACTGGGACCACTAAATCCCATCCTTGCTCCTCTCCAGCCCCATTCTTGTCCCTCTCCAACTCCATCCTTGTCCCTCTCCAACTCCATCCTTGTCCCTCTCCAACTCCATCCTTGCCCCTCTCCAACTCCATCCTTGCTGCCCTCCAACCCCATCCTTGCTGCTCTCCAAACCTATCCTTGCTCTGGAGGGATGGTGCTCAACAGTACTTGCTGGGTGAAGAACTCTGCCAAAAGACCTGTTGGAATGAGTCCAGAGGAGGTTGATCACAAGGCTGGAGTCCCTCTGTGCTGGAGCCAGGCTGAGAGAGCTGGAGG
>NW_008653429.1:0-2027 GCF_000695815.1 Acanthisitta chloris | reverse complement strand
GATCGGGATCGGGATTGGGATCGGGATTGGGATCGGGATGGGGATGGGATCGGCGACTGGGATGGGATCGGGATCGGGATGGGATCAGGACCAGGACTGAGATGGGGTTGGAATCGGGTTTGGGGTGGGGATCGGGACCGGGATCGGGATCGGGATGGGAACAGGAGCGGGATCGGGATGGGACCGGGATCAGGTTGGGATCAGGGTCGGGGTGGGGATCGGGATGGGGATCGGGACCGGGATTGGGACCGGGATGGGATCGGGACCGGGATGGGATCGGGACTGGGATGGGGATGGGATCGGGATCAGGATCGGGATGGGATTGGGGTCAGGATCGGGATGGGATTGGGATCGGGATCAGGATCGGGGATGGGATCGGGATGGGATTGGGATTGGGACCGATCCCTGGGACCGACACTGACCCCCGAGCCGAGGTCATGGTGAGTCCCGGGATGTCGCTGCTTTCGTTTTTGGGGTCCGGGACCGGGACCGGGATCGGGATGGGAACAGGACCGGGATCGGGATGGGACCGGGATCGGGTTGGGACCGGAATTGGGTTGGGATCAGGATCGGATTGGGATCAGGATCAGGGTGGGATCGGGATCGGGATTGGGATCGGGATGGGATCGGGACCGGGATGGGATCAGGACCAGGACCGAGATGGGGTTGGAATCGGGATCGGGTTGGGGTCAGGATCGGGTTGGGATCAGGATCGGATTGGGATCAGGATCAGGGTGGGATCGGGATCGGGATTGGGATCGGGATGGGATCGGGACCGGGATGGGATCAGGACCAGGACCGAGATGGGGTTGGAATCGGGATCGGGTTGGGGTCAGGATCGGGTTGGGATCAGGATCGGATTGGGATCAGGATCAGGGTGGGATCGGGATCGGGATTGGGATCGGGATGGGATCGGGACCGGGATGGGATCAGGACCAGGACCGAGATGGGGTTGGAATCGGGATCGGGTTGGGGTCAGGATCGGGTTGGGATCAGGATCGGATTGGGATCAGGATCAGGGTGGGATCGGGATCGGGATTGGGATCGGGATGGGATCAGGACCAGGACCGAGATGGGGTTGGAATCGGGATCGGGTTGGGGTCAGGATCGGATTGGGATCAGGATTGGGGTGGGATTGGGACCGGGATTGGGATGGTGTTGGAATCGGGATCGGGACCGGGATTGGGACCGGGATGGGACCGGGATCGGGTTGGGATCAGGATCGGATTGGGATCAGGATCGGGGTGGGATCGGGATCGGGATTGGGATCGGGATGGGATCAGGACCAGGATTGGGATGGTGTTAGAATCGGGATCGGGGTGTGATCGGGACTGGGATTGGGACCGGGATGGGATCGGGACCGGGATGGGTCAGAACCAGGATCGAGATGGGGTTGGAATCGGGATCGGAGTGGGATCGGGACCGGGATTGGGACCAGGATGGGACCGGGATCGGGTTGGGATCAGGACCAGGATTGGGATGGTGTTGGAATCGGGATCAGGGTGGGGATCAGGACCGGGATTGGGACCGGGATTGGATTGGGATCAGGATCGGGGTGGGGATCAGGACCGGGATTGAGACTGGGATGGGATCGGGATCGGGATGGGATCAGGACCAGGACTGAGATGGGGTTGGAATCGGGTTTGGGGTGGGGATCGGGCCCGGGATCGGGATCGGGATGGGAACAGGAGCGGGATCGGGATGGGACCGGGATCAGGTTGGGATCAGGATCGGGGTGGGGATGGGGTGGGGGATCGGGACCGGGATGGGACCGGGATGGGATCGGGACCGGGATGGGATCGGGATCGGGATGGGATCAGGACCAGGACTGAGATGGGGTTGGAATCGGGTTTGGGGTGGGGATCGGGACCGGGATCGGGATCGGGATGGGAACAGGAGCGGGATCGGGATGGGGGATCGGGGTGTGATCGGGACCAGGATCGGGACCGGGATGGGACCGGGATCAGGTTGGGATCAGGATCGGGGTGGGGATCGGGATGGGGATCGGGACCGGGATTGGGACCGGG
>NW_008653428.1:117846-127813 GCF_000695815.1 Acanthisitta chloris | reverse complement strand
ATTGCCCTTGGCCGAACACGACCTTTCGGGCTGCCCTGTCCGCTCCCGGCGCGGGGCGGTGGGTCGTGGGGCACCGTGTGCTCGCAGGGGCTGTGCTGCGCTGCGCTTAAACCAGCATTAACGGGTATTTTTCTGTATTCCACGGAATATGGCTATTGGAGGTCCCACACTGATCGATTTGGCATGATCTGGCTCAGGAGCAGAGCCGCTGGGTATTAAGCACAATATGCATTTGATCAGCGTGTGCGAAAAGGCGTTTTGAGTCCTTGAGGACACCCCGATGAGGGTTTGGTGATTCACTGCATACACAGCATTGATGTCAGCCCTTGGGGGAGCTGTGCGTGGCCGGGCAGGACCTTCCCCTGCCTCTCCCGCACAGCTGAGCCAAGCTTTGCCGTGCTTGCAGTGGTAAAGGCCAGTCAGTCACCAATGACTGTTTTCCTGACGCAGGGAGGAAGGTATGTTTCAGCCAGTGCAGTGGGAAGCCTGAAGGAGCGATACAAAGTTTGGAAGGTAAATATGGTTTCAAAGTAAGTACTGGAATATCACTTTATACATTGTAGTGCAACAAGGAGGAAGTGAAGGGTTTGGTTTTGCTGTCGGGTAAAAATAGTTCCTGAAAGTGAAAGGCTATAAAATCAGTTAAGTGATGGAATTGGAGTTTGTCTTTGAGCTTTATTAGTAAAACAGAAATATGAAGGTTGTATTGGTAAAGTACCAGTTGTGTGTTGTAGCCTATTAATGTAATTTCTGCAGGGTCACTCGGTTTTAAAATCTGGTTTAATCTACTGCAGGTTGTGATCTTTATAGCCTGTTATTACAGGGTTTATTGCCACGAGTTTCTTTGCTTTGGTGGAGAAGTTTTCTTTGTTTACTAAAAAGCATGTGAATGTCAGAGGAACTTACAGATATGTGGAGACAGATAAATTGGTCACCAGTAAATGAGAATTTTGGGGTCTCAACCCCTGTCAGAGAGTTAGGGTCGGTGCTCTATGTGTTGCTGATAATCCAAGTCATCTTTGCTAGGAAATGACTGGGATCCTTGGAACAGGGTTTATGGCAAGGACACACTGTTAGGTGGTGTGAGTACAATCTGTGCAGCAGGTGCACAGACGTGCAACCTTGTGTGACCACTTAGCACTGAAACCTTTTGTAAAGTGTGTGAAGTCTTTTCCTGCTTACACTAAAGCTGTTAAATAATAACCTGTTAAACAATTACTCTGCTATGATGACAATTGCCTTGTCCCATTATATGTTAAGAGAACCATTTAAGGAGGTGTTTGACCTCAGATTTTTGTTCTTTGTTGGCCTCTCAGTTTTTTCCCTGTAGGTATTTCTATCACCTCACTTAGTGTAGACATTTAAATAATTGTTTTGGTGCTTGGGGTAACTGTGAGAGAGGGGAAATGGGGTTTGGGATCACCCTGAAACAGATCTGTTTCTTCTGCTGGAAGAAAAATTCACTCCTGCTGTAGGCTACTTGTGGCTACCTATTTTCTCCTTACCTTTCATCTCCCACTGCAGCTATCCACAGCTCATTTCACCCAAACACAGAATTACTGACAAGCAGTTGCTGGTTTGAAATGAAGAGTTCATCTGACTTAACTAGCTAGCTGTGGCTGTAAGGAGCAATCCCACCCCTAGTCCCTGCCTTTATAGTCCTGCTGCTTTGGATGCATCCTGTGTAGCACTTTTGTAGCCACAAAATGGGTTAATATTCTCTGTTGGATCAGCTGTATTTCAGGGCAGGTTTTCTGGTGGATCAGCCACCTGAACCATGGCTGTGTGACTATAAGGTGTGACACAGAGGGAGGCAGGGACCTGCAGCTGGGGATGGGAGAGGGGAGGAGGGTGTAGGATTGCACTTTCCCTAACCTCTGCAACCTCAGAGAGGAGGTAGGAAACTCCTGTTGGGTGGGAGTGATTATGGGGTTTGATAAATTGCACAACTAGTTACCTGATTCAGGGCTGGAGAGGTATGGGGATGAAACATGCCAAACAAGATTAGCAAGTCAAGTCCCTTTTAGGGAGGGAGGTATCAAGCTGAACCAGGATACTGGAAAAAATAAAGGTATGACAAAAATGTGTTAGCATAAAGGAGCAGACCTTTGATCTTTTGGCAGTATACTCTTGTGATGTAAAGAGGTGGTAGTTTTCCTCCATTCCTGGGGAAAACACCTGTGTGGGTAGTGAAGCTTTCAAGCTGCCAGCTTGGACACAGCAGATCCTGTTTGCTGGTGTCATTCAGCTGGCTGAGAAGGAGTAGTTTTGACTTCTGAAGTAAGATGGGGCAATAAAGATGAGAGAGGCTCACACCTTTGCCCACCCTGTGGCAGCCTCTAAAATTCTCAGGTTAAGACCAACCCTTGGTCTTTGCAGGTGCGTTTTCTTCACAGGAGATCTTGCTTTGCCTCACCACCCATTGCTTACCAGGAGAGCTGATCCTGTATCCTGCCAGCTTCCCATCAGGAGCATGGCAGTGGCTTGTGCTGGCACTAATCAGAGCTACCAGGGAGGTAGGTAGGGGTTATGTCACAGACCCTGGTGTGTTATTTGGCATCCTGCTGTGTTGGCTCTGCTGTTAGCACACGGGGAGGTTCAGTTTGCATGCCTGAGTTGCAGTCACACCTTTTGCCTACAGTACCTTTTGTCATCTTACTCAACAGTTGGCTGACTTGCTGCCAAATAACAGTGCAGCTAGTTCCTGCTGCAGTACCTGTAGTAAAGTGCATCTTTTCCTGTTGAGGGGCTTCATCCCATGTTTGAACAAACGGGAGGGAGTCTGTGAAACTTTAAGCCAAACTGGATTGATGCTGCCACAGCCTCACTCTTCCCTGCACATTACGGATGCATGTGAGCCTGCCTTCTCCCTTGTGCTGGATGAGCTGGTGCAGGGAGCTCAAGTGGTGAAAAAGCTTTCTTTTTCTCCTTTTCCAAGTTTTCTGACTATATGGTGCTTTATGCAGTTGTGATCAGGGACAGGGAAATCAGGCTGGAGTAGGGAGTGCTGGTCAAGTCTTACTGGCAGCATTGTTCAGCAGCACCCACTCTCAAGCTGGCAGAGTCTATTCCAGGCTGGAAACACTACAGCCATTTTTGAACAAATTACAACCTCATGAATGTTTCTGATGTGCTAAAACAGGTCTTTGTGAGCTGGGGAATTGCCTATTAGTAGTCTTTCTGGGACAAAAAGCAGAGTGTTTTGATGTCAGCTAGCTTTGGATCCTGTTCAAAGTACATCTTTCCCTTGTGTCTCCACTGCTTTGTACTGTACTGAGTTCTCAAAATAGATTATACATGATAAAATTCAGAAAAGGCTGCAATTTATATCAGCTTGCAATTCTCCATTACATTTTTGATGCCTAGAAGGTTAGTTATGGTAATTACTTGCCTCTGAAATAGATAATTGCTGATTTAAATGTTATGATTAGAAGATACTGCAATAGCTCAATCAGACTATTTACTTATCAGCGTCTCTTATTTGAAGATCAGCAGTTAACAAAGGCAGAGTGAAGAATTTGCCACGTTGTGACTGAAGGTATAAGGAAAAAAAAAACCCTAGAGGGAGATCAACTCAGCAGCACATCTTCCACCTTCCTTTCCAGCCTGCCATCCCACAGCTTCAGGGGGATATTTGCTACACACTCAGAAGAGCAGATAACACTGTCACAAGTACATAATTGTGTCACCTCAAATTTGGTGCCAGCTGTAGTGTAGATGGCTCAGCTTCCTCCTGGGATTCGTTTCATCACTTCATTTTCACAAGATCAGTGGTAAGTCTTGAAGTGTGGTGGTGATCTTTGTTGGGGACAGTGTGAGTTTGGATCTGGGGAAGATCATGCTGTTGCCCTGCTCTATTTTTGCTTTTTCATTGCTCAATATATACAGGAAGAAAATATAGTCAGTTGTATAACACATGAATATATATTGCTGACATTTAAAAAGTGAGATACTTTGTTGGGAAACCCAGACAAACCCTTGCTAGTCAAGTGTGCTAGAGAATAAAAGCCTCTTGTCCTTTTCTTTGCTAGGTATTTAAAAGGATAAATTTCAGATTTTTATTTTCAAGCTCTTAGGTGGGAGGAGTGCTCAAGCTTAGCTTTCATTTCTTAACCTGAAGTATATTTTCTCCCCAATAATTTGATGTGTGATATAGACTTGTGCAGTTGCAGTTTTAGTTCTTGCTACTGTCATATGTTAAATAAAGAACAATAACCAAAAAAGCTCCACAACAAAACTCCCCAAAAAACCCCACACAAGATCAAATCCTCTTTGCTTTAAGAAAACTAATCCTGGAAGTTTTATGGCATCAGTTCATGTGCTTTCTGAGACGGAATACTGAGTCAATTGTGTGTGAATAACAGCAAAAACTAACAAATGAAAGCACTTTCCATTTGAGCAATTTTATCATGTGCTTTCTCTAGTAGAGCAGCAGGAACAAAGTCATTTCAGTCTTATCCCTTGTGAGGATGTTTTCAGTTATGAGGGTGAATAACTCAGCTCTTGGGATAACTTTTTTTTTCTAATGGATCTGTGAATAGGCCTGAACTATAACACAAGGCCCTGGTTATGTAGAAGTTCATAGGGCAAAAAATGATTGAAAAAGGTTAATTGAAAATCTGGGACTGTAGTAGGCTGTGTGATATCAGATCTTTGTATGTGCTTCTATTTACAGATACTAATTTTAACATCAAGGCTAGAAGGAGCAAAATAGGCTTTGTGTATTGTTATAAGTACAAATCCACAAAATTCCTTAAACTACTGAAACTGCAGGTAGAGAACAGAATAGATCAAATTATCGATGTTTAATGCTTGCAGTGACAGGGAGTTTGAGATGTCCTTTTCCTTCAGCTGAACTGCAAAGAAAGACCCAAGGATGCCAGTGAGGCACAAAGGAAAGTTCCTTCTCAAACCCAAAGCTGCTTTAATTGTGTTTGTGTGCTCCAGTACATTCAGTGTCAGTCCTGCTGTCCATCTCTAAAAATAGCTGATCTCTGTTGTTACAGAGGAAGGCAAAAGTAAAGCAAAACCCTAAAAGCAATAAGGAAAGAGGGAAGTAATAACCCACAATATCCAAACTGACAGAGAGCTATCACTTATGTCCTAATCACACCAGAAACCCCAACAAGACAGTGAGGTGTGAAATCTGATGATCAGTGTGTTTAATGTTGAACTGCCACTTTAGAGTTCCCAAAGGAAGGTAGCAAACAAGGCAGATCAGCTCTGTGGACTCCAGGACACTGCCACATTGTCCTGCCTGTACCCATGTGCTGCCAAGCTCCCTCCCAAAGCCACAGCAGAGCAGATAGTGTGAAGCAGCACAACTGTTTGGCTGGTTCTTCAGGCTGCTGGAGAACATGAAAAAAGTTGTCTTCCAGTGTCCCAAGATTATCAATGACTTGTGTGATGTATTTATGTAACTTAGTGCTTATAAGGGAATCTAAATAAATTGATTTTCAAATTCTTTTTTTTTCTGTTGTAGGTATAGAGCCTTCATTTTCTCTCTCACTTTCTTGCTGTATGCCAGCTTCCATTTATCAAGGAAACCTATTAGCATAGTTAAGGTAAGCAAGGTTGTGTCCTTGTTTAAACATCCTTCTGCTCCCGTCAAACACGGAAGTAGTCATCTTTCTCAGTACTTCCTGTTGTGAAAGGCAGTGTTAAACTTTAACTTGGAGCAGTTTAAAGGATGAAGAGCTGATAAAATTAGTACACAGTGACATTTACTTGATAAACTTTAGTGAGACCACACCTAGGATATTGCAAAAAAGAAGTCTGGTCTTCGAGCTTAAGACTTGAAACAGCGATGCCTACACTTAATTTGTGTGAATGAATCTAATCATAGGTATTTGAGAGGTTTGCATTCATGTATTTGAGAAGAATTGCTCACAACTGATGAGTTCAACATGATAACATTCCACTGGCATTTACAAGAGTGTTCCAAGTACTGTTGAGCATCATAGAATGTTAAGGGGTTGGGATGGACCTTAAAGTCCTACCCCCCTTGCCATGGGCAGAGACATCTGCTAGACTATGTAATCATAGTTATGGTTGTCTGTGCACTTGGGACTCTGTTCCCAGTGAAGCTGGCAACAACATATTCTGTACTTTGAGGTTTGTGGTGGCCAAAGTGCAGGACCTGGCCCTTCCCTTGTTGACCCTCACACTCTTGGTCTCAGTCCATGAATCCCATTGATCCAGCCTGTCCAGATCCCTCTGCAGAGCCTTCCAGCCCTTCAGCACTGCTACCCAACTTGGTGTCATCTGTGAGTTTACTAAGGGTAGGCTCAATGCCCTCATCCAGGTCTTCAGTAAAGACATTGAACAGAACTGGGTCCAATCCTGACCCCTGGGGGACACGAGTAGTGCCTGGAGGCCAACTGGATGTGGTACCATTCCCCACCACTCTCTGGGCCCAGCCATCAGCCAGTTCCTAACCCAGTGAAGATGCACCTGGGCTGCGGCTTTTCTAGGAGATGCAAATGTCTGAATATGAGGATGAACTTCTTTCCTGTGCAGTCACTGAGCACTGGAACAGATTGCCCAGGGAGGTTGTGGATTCTCCCTCACTGGAGATATCCCAGAACCATCTGGATGCAATCCTGAGCCATGTGCTCTAGGATGGCCCTGCTCCCACCCAGGGAGGTGGGGCCAGATGACCCGCTGTGGTCCCTTCCAGCATGATCTATTCTGTGATTCTGTTTGTTAATCTTTGGCCTGTCTAAATTGCCAAACACAAATCAAATCCCCCAGTGCTGCATTGTATAGAACTGATGAGTAATTATGGGCAAAGTCCATGATGTTGCTGCAGAATTTCCAAGTTCTTCACTATCAGAAACACCAGCTAACTGTGGCATGGTTTTGCTAACCATGTAATTACTCTTTCATGTCTTGTTGGCTTCACCCAGCAAAATACCAAGCAATTAATTATGGCTAACAATTTTACTGATTTCAGTGGGTTTGACACAGGTTCATATTAGTCTAGAATTGTTAAACTTGTTGCTGTGGGGGAATTAACAGTCCTCAATTCACAAGTGACTTTTCCATTTACAAATGTCCTTTCTGTTTCAGGGAGAGCTGCACAAACAATGTGCTGCTTCACATGAAGTTGAGCTCAACTCCTACAAAGAATATGCTGCCCAGATTCAGCCTGTCAAAAAGCCACCTAATGCTTCTCAGTGTGGCTGGGAGCCATTTGGTAAGGGTTGTTTTTTGGTCTTGTATTTTTCACAGTAATGAGCTGATATTCATAATTAGATTATTTGCTTCTTGCTGTCTCTTCATGTATGGAGGGATTCAGGAGTTGTGCGTTGAAGGGGTGTTTTGTTTCCATGTTCTCATTGATTTCTCCACAGAAAGTTAAGATGTGACTTACCTTATGATGTCTTTCCTATTTAAAGTCACTTAATCAAGTGGCATTATTTTACCTGTTACAGCTGTTAGATGGTTTCAGTAGATCAGTTTTCAGTCAGAAAATGGAATTTGTCTTTAGCATGTCTATTAAGGGTAAAAGGATGAAGAATAAATCATTATTATTTTCTGCTGGTTCAATTCAGCAATCCTTTAAATTAAATTACTTGGTGTTTATCTAAATTGGAACTTCTCAGAGGCCTTATCTGCCAGAAAGACTATTTTTCTCTCCATTTTAATGAAGAAAAAGGGGAGACTTTATTGCAGAATACACTTGACAGTTTGGTAGTTTATGAACCTGGCCTTTCAGAATAAATCATTATTATTTTCTGCTGGTTCAATTCAGCAATCCTTTAAATTAAATTACTTGGTGTTTATCTAAATTGGAACTTCTCAGAGGCCTTATCTGCCAGAAAGACTATTTTTCTCTCCATTTTAATGAAGAAAAAGGGGAGACTTTATTGCAGAATACACTTGACAGTTTGGTAGTTTATGAACCTGGCCTTTCACTAGAAAAGAAAACCCCCTCCACAGTTAAGTTCGAATTTAATTGTACTTGAATTTAATGGAGACTTTGAATCATTCCTTGACACTTCTATTGCTACCAAGAACATCAGTGAAGTAGAATAGTCCATTCTGTTGATGTGTCAGTCCACCCCAGTCTATGTCGCCATCCATTCTAATTAGTCTTTAATTAGCAATTAAAAAAAAGTCCTACTCTGTTCAAAGATAATTAAAGATCTGAGCTCTGGGTTTTCTGAGGACAAAATCCAGTGTATTAACTGCCTGCTGCAAGGTCTGCTGAAATTCTCTTGTCCCCCAGGTTCCCAAATGCATTGGGATGTAGTTAAACTTGTCTCTGGACTGAGAGGAGACTGAGTTTGCTTGTCTAAAACACTGGTTAGCTTTTGGAATGGGGAATTCTGAGCCCAAGTGTCCTCCTTTTTCCATGAACTCACAGATTGTTTATTGCCAAGCTGCCCTTTGGGATGGCACTCTAGACTTGTTCTTTCAGGCTACCCAGCTGGCAAGCTGGGAGCAATGTTAGGAGAAGGAATGCTCTAATAAATGTGACTTCATGCTCAAAGTCTGTGTCAATTGTGGCTCCTTGCAAATAAATACACAAACTGTCTTGGTATGAGCTCAGGTCTCTTGAGAGTGCCCTTGGTGTTTCCATCTGGGTGGAGACCCTTCTGCTCCCTCCATCCTGGCTCCAAGTCCCATTTAGTTAAGCAAGACTTCTATCTCTGTGCCTTGTGAGTGGCTGGAGAAGGAAATGCAAAAGGTTTTAACCATTAACAAAATATCTATATTAAGCTGATTCCTTAAAAGCCTCTGTGATAGTGGATTTTTTTAACCACTTTGACTGTTAGGACCTCACACATTTGCAGCTCATCTTTTCACTTTTAACCAAGTCCATAAAAGTCTGGATTTTGTTTTGTCTAAGGATCTCTAAGAAAAGGGCACTTGTTAATAGCTGATGTTAATAGTTTCTGTGGAGACCTCATAGCAACTTTACAATATCTGAAGGGCCTACAAGGGAGATGGAGAGGGACTCTGTGTTAGAAGCTACAGTGATAGGACAAGGGGTAATGAGTTCAAACTGAAGGAGGGGAGGTTTAGTTTGGATATTAGAAAAAAGTTTTTCCCTGTGAGGGTGGTGAGACACTGGCACAGGCTGTGGCTGCCCCAACCCTGGTGGTGTTCCAGGCCAGGCTGGATGAGCCTTGAGCAACCTGATCTAGTGAGGAGGTGTCCCTGCCCAGGGCAGGGCTTGGGACTGAATGATCTGTAAGGTCCATTCCAACCTTAAATTCTATGATTCTATGTTTCTTCTCTTGCAAAATGCTGTTTTGAACAAGGTAGAGTTAAGAATGGACCTACCTATATTTTCACTGTATGTTACAGGCAAAGGAGTATTTATTTATTTTTTTTGTTAAATAAAACATTTTGCAGTATGTGTGCTGAAGTCTGAAAGTGCCTATTGACAATTAAATGTCAGTGCATGTTCACTAACATTTTTCTTGCTATATGTAAGAGTGGTTGGGAAGTAATTAGTAAATTTGAACTGATAATTTGTTTTGAAAATCATTCTCAGATAAGGACAACTACAAACAGTTACTGGGAGCTCTGGATTACTCATTTCTGTGTGCCTATGCAGTTGGAATGTATATAAGGTAAACCTCACTCTCTTGGAAACCTGCTTTGTCACTTCCTATTGCTTAATGAGGCTGTACTGCTTCTCAGGGATTTTTATTTCCTACTGTTTCTTGTGAAGAGAGTGAGAAATTGGTGGCTGAGGAAAAAAACCCACATCATCCTGAGTCCCAGTGATACATAGAAAGCTGTGTGCCTATGCAGTTGGAATGTATATAAGGTAAACCTCACTCTCTTGGAAACCTGCTTTGTCACTTCCTATTGCTTAATGAGGCTGTACTGCTTCTCAGGGATTTTTATTTCCTACTGTTTCTTGTGAAGAGAGTGAGAAATTGGTGGCTGAGGAAAAAAACCCACATCATCCTGAGTCCCAGTGATACATAGAAAGCACCTGCACTCA
>NW_008653428.1:92129-117832 GCF_000695815.1 Acanthisitta chloris | reverse complement strand
AATGCTTTTCAGCTTCCAGTCTGGCCTGGCTTTTCATATGGAATATATAGGAATACACACTGGAGTATATGTATTCAAACTTACTCAGCCTCCAACTTGCACTTGTAGACTAAACCAATTGTCCTGGCTTTCTCCAGAGTTACAGAACAGAAGCAGATACCTCCTAAAAATAATACCTAGTTCATCTTAAAGTGTGCAGGATTAGCTGCTGTTTGGAGATGCTTCTTTTTATTGACTAAAACCAGAACCTTCATGCCTAGAATCATTAGCAAGGGAGACAGGTCTCGTTTTAAATGTCATGTCATTTGGAAAATGGCTCTGGAAGTAAATGACTCCCAATATGCTCCAGAGAAGTATGTCCTTGAAAGATGATTGTGCAGATGTCAGAACTGAGCAATTAATGGACAGGAAATGTTTGTTGGGGTTTTTTTTCTGTCAGTTGCTAAAAATTGCTCCTTTGCTGCTGTGAAGGCAAACAGCAGCTACCAGTAAAGTTTCTCCTCAACCAGAATTAAACAGCACAAGATAATCCTTTATTTGTGAATGTTTCGGGTATGATCTCACTTTTAATTACTGTGTTTCTCTTTATTTCTCTCCACATTCCAAGTGGACTAATAGGAGAACGACTCCCCATCCGGTACTATCTGACTGGTGGGATGCTTGGCAGTGGACTCTTCACTGCAATGTTTGGACTGGGTTATTTCTATAACATACATAATCTATGGTTCTACATAATGGCCCAGGTAGGCATGATGTTACTCAGATCCTCAGAGTTTCTATGGTGCTGTTTAGTGTTGTATTGGGTGTTTTTCACTTACAGTGATTAGTGGTTGGATATAAATGGTGAAATAGGTTGTTGATGACAGGTAGTCATGAGAGAGCGGATAGCCCTAGATTTTATTTTTGAAAAATTTTTTTTTCGTGGAAGAAATCTTTGAAAACAAATTAGTGCATTTTACTCTGTGTCAAATCACTGATCAAATAAATCATTGCAAGCTTAAATGTGGGCGAGTTTTAAAACAAGTGTGTTTGCTTCTGTCAGTCTGCCAAGACCTGAGTGACACATCCTGGCTTTCCCTGCAGGAAAATTACATTTCTGCTGCTAATGATGAACACGCTCCCACACTGGTGTGGCTGAGAACAGGCAGCTTATGTAACGAGATTCTTTGCGTGAGGTTTTTCAGAGCACTGATCAGGAATCCCAAGAACATTGACCATTGACCTGACATGGACTTTAGGTCAGGACCAGGATATGGGTAGCACTTGAGACATTTTGGACAGGTCTGCACCTTGCACTGCTGCTTTCTTTGTGTGGTTGCAGTACCACTCTCACCTCTAGCACATTTGCACGGCATTGTGCACCATGGCATGTAGTGATACTAACTTGGGCACAGCAAGCTTGTATAACCATGTCACCAGATCATCTGTTTAACCCTGCCACTGCCCCAGCCCTCTTGGGTCTGGTGGTTTTCAGGACAGGAGCTGGCTCCTTTAGGGTTGAGCTGACTCTCTCTACTAGTGCTGTCCAGTGTGATGTGCTCAGTGAGTCCTGTAATACCAAGGGTGGTCTTGCACCACCAGCCTAGCAGGTTTTTGTTGGGTAGAGTTGAGGTTGTGTCATAGCATGTTCAAATGCTCATTGTACATTTGAGTTTTTGTATTGTGATCTTTGTGTTAGTGTAATTCTAGAGAAGGAACTTTTTAGTACAGTCTGCAATGTGGAGGCTGAAAGTTCTCACAGCAGCCTGAATATAGGAAGTTAAACTCCTCCTCTCAGTTTATTTACAGGTCTCTGTTCAGCATTTTAAAATTAATGTTCAAAGTTATCCAGTCCCCCCTAAAGTGTCCTTTTTCCCACTTTATTTGGTTGCAAACACACTTTGCCATATGCTCAAAGGGAGATAAGTGTTGTGTTGCTGTTTGAGTGTGAGGAATTTGCTTCTCCAGCTCAGTGCAATGTGATTTTTGATAAGCATGTGATTAAACTACAGTATTTTGTGGTTTAAGTCATAAAATAATTGTAGAGATGTAGGTAGATGTTTATTCTTGGGGGAAAAAATGCTCTCAAAACTCCCCAATAAACTTCTAAGTTCAAAGCATTAGTCTAAGCTTCCGTTCCCCAATGCAACACTCAGCAGGAGTTGTGCAGGGACCTGACTTATTATTGGGTATGTTTATTTATTATTGCTTTTTATGTACTTAGATACTTTATATACCTATTTTATATCCTTTCAGATAGCTAATGGGTTGGTGCAAACGACTGGCTGGCCGAGTGTCGTTACATGTATTGGCAACTGGTTTGGAAAAGGAAGGTAAATAACACATAATCCAAAATTTTGGAAGTACAGATCAATACATAGAGTCAATTTAAATACCTTTCTTTTGCTTCTGTGGTTTTTTTGGGGGGTGAAACAAGCAGTTAGGTAGGACTTGGAGAGGAGTTTGCTTTGCTACGCTGATTAGTTTATACATCAGTTTGAAATATTCTCCCTCATGTCAAAGCTGTGGTAGCTCTTTAGTCTGATGTTTAATTTTTCAGATGAAATATTTCGGAATTTAATAATTCTTGCCACTTTCAGCAGTCTAAAAGTACCTTTAGTAAAGGCTGTCATTATGCCACTTTAATGTGGAATTTCCCATGTTTTCAATTTGTGTTTCAAAACATCAAAATCAGGGTGTAGCTGTAAAAAGTATCTTTGTCTAATGTCATTTCTTCTAACACACTAACTTGAAAATGTAATTTTGAAAAGAGAATCCATATGGCAACTGACTTAACTTTTTTTTTTTTTGGTGACTATTTTTAAAGCATCTCTTCGGGTTTTTTAATCTCTGTCCTGCACAGAGATCACTCATAATGTTTATTTTGTCACTCCATACAGTTGCTCTCCATAAATTTTGCAAGAGCTGCATGCTAAATCCATTGGCTCAGATAATGATTGATGCATGTAGCATATAAAAATGCTGCTGTAGTGCCATCATTTGTAGACAGATGCCATCAAATGAGCATTAGTGTCAGTCAGGTCCAGAGAAGAATCTACAAAAATTAAACAGACACTTTTTTATATAAAATCACAGGGTAGTTAAGATGTAGGCACAAACTAGTTTTTCACAGACCCTGCAGTGGTTTTGGTGGACATCAGGAAATGCAGAGAATGATAACTATGTCATACAATACTGAACAAAATTGGTCAGTCTGTGCAAAACAAGTAAGTTCATGCAGGTTTTGCTTTATGCAAAAGCAACAGCCTTTATTTTTAGGAGGCTCCATAGTGGACTGCTGGGTAGGACTGTGTTTTGAATGTCAGTGATCTGGTTCTTGTTTTCATTTTGCTACAAATTCTGTGAAACATGACCAGACTTCTTAGATGTTGTTTTGAGCCCATGGAAAGATTTGGTTTTCTTCAAATTAGGTTGCTCCAGGTAAGCTCCTGCTAAGCTCCTCCTGAGGGCAAGACAGTTTTGTCATAACTTACAAGGAAAAAAGAACCTGCTGTCATGAGTTCAGTAGGATTTTGGGTGTTTACATTAGCTCAGCTGGAGCTATTCCACAGCAGCTCTAATCTGGGATTTGCAGACAGACAGCAGCTTGATGTGTCTGTTAGCCAAGCTTGCACAGGTGTTATATCCTACTAGTGCCTAGCAAGTCCAGAATGGAGTCACAAAATACTGAATTTGCTCTACCTGTCTTGTACAGGTTGTTTTCTTCTGCATGGTAACTTATCCTGAAAGCTTCAGAATAGTGGTGCAGTGTGTTTGTGGGAGGATTTTTATTCCCCAAAGCATCAGATTTAGTGTCCACATACTACATCCAGAAATGTGCACACCCTCGTGGTGTCTTTAAATGCCATTAAATGCAGGATGAGCTCTGTCATGCACAGAGAAGTATTCAGAGCACTTTATTAATATTTAGGTGCCTTGAAATTGCCACATGGAGATTGTAGCATAAAGAAGTGATCAGTTAAAAAAATATAAGACTGCAAATATTTCACCAACACCACAGAGGAACAGCCCTTAGGATATACTTTTCTCCAGATAGGAATGTGTTTAATAAGAAATGTTTGTGGTTGTGGGTTTGTTTTGGTTTTTTTTTAATGCAGGAGAGGTTTGATCATGGGAATCTGGAATTCACACACTTCAGTGGGAAATATCTTGGGATCCTTAATTGCTGCCTATTGGGTGTCCACATGCTGGGGTCTGTCCTTTGTGGTGCCTGGTGTCATCGTGGCTGTGATGGGCATTGTTTGTTTCCTGTTCCTTATTGAACGTAAGTGCTTTAATGGGATAGAACTCTGGAGGGCTTGTGATGGGTGAAGAACACCAACTGAATCATTAAGGTTGGAAAAGAGCTCCAAGATCATCAAGTCTGACCCGTGACTGACCACCACTTTATCAACTAGACCAGAGCACTAAGTGCCATGTGCAGTTGTTTCTTGAACATCTCCAGGGATGGTGACTCCACTACCTCCCTGAGCAGCTCCTTCCAATGCTTAACAACCCTTTCAGTGAAGAAATTCCTCCTGATGTCCAACCTGAACCGCCCCTGGTGCAGCTTGAGGCTATGTCCTGTCACTGGTTGCCTGGGAGAAGAGACCAAGCCCAACCTAGCTACAACCTCCTGTCAGGTCATTGTAAAGAGTGATAAAGTCTCCCTTGAACTTCCTTTTCTCCAGGCTAAACACCCCCAGCTCCCTCAGCCTCTCCTCGGAGGATTTACTCTCTAGACCATTTTCCCCAGCTCCATTGCCCAAAGCAATTCCAGCATACCTGAGAGCATAACACTTCAGAATTCAGTCTACTGCCTGTCATTGGTTCCATGTCTTGATAAATAGTTCATGGGTATCTTAGCAGAATGTCCCACCTGGCTGCAGGTGTGTTCTGTGCTACCATTCATCCCATGCCATCCACCTTCTGTGCTATGAAATACAGAAGTCAGCTGATAGAGCAGGTTTTGAGACTGTAAGTTAGAAGTTAAACAGAGTGCTCCACCTTGTCCATGTGCAGACTTAGAGATACAAATGCTTCTTTTACTGTAACTGTCCTAATTCTAGTTCTGCAGATACAACTAGAATTCTGTAATGAGCTGGACTGTTAGAATAGCAGTCAATGTGGTCATGGGATGGGAAAGGTACCATGGAACACCCTTTTTTCTTTCTCTGAAGTTACATAGAACACAGAAGTGGTCCTGGTAGGACTGTGTAGCTCTACTGTTGGTTTTTGTTAGTAAATTACACTACTGGCAAGTGTTTGAAGAGATATTTGTTATGCTTGTGTTCACTGTTGACTATGTGTGATGTTGTGTTTCAGATCCTAAAGATGTAAGTTGCTCTAGCACACCATCCAGTGTAAGTGAATCCTTTTTCTATTGATTTTTGCCTCCTAATACACTCTTTTATTAGGATAGTTCTGGAAATCAGGTGGTCTGTGTGGCCCTTTTGTGCCAGGTTGTTACAACTGATCCTGTACTTGAGGGAATGATTGGTCTTCTGTACTTCACTGGTAAACCAGGAGCTTATTTTTTCTCAAAGCAAGTGATCCAAGGGGTGAATTAATTAAATACGTTTTGGAGTAGATGATCTTACAAGAGTAAACCAAGTTAAAACTGTTCATCTTTTTCCTGAGTTTTCTTGTTTTCCTCCCGTCTTCCTGGGCATCTTTGGAGCATTTTGAGCTATTGCCTCCCTTGCCATAGTGAGATAGCTGCCAACCACAGCCTGGGAAGAGTCTCCCTGTGTGAGGCATTGCAGAAAGAGCAAACAACCCTTTAGGTGACACAGAGTCCTTGAAGTATGTGTCTGTGGGCTTGGGGGTGAAAGGTGGTATGTTCCCTTGGTTAGAAGAAGGGACAGTAGGAAGCAAGGGATGGATATGAAGCTGAGGTGAAGAGATTGGAGCAGTCAGTCTGTGACAGTGAGTTTAGTCATGATGTAATATGGCATTTATTTAACCAAAACTGACATTAATGAAGAGATGTGAAAAGGAAAGAGAAACAATCTGTGCTTAGTGGTATGGGCCATAGGAAAAATGGATGTGTTGGTTCTCTTGGTGTCACAGAATAATTTAGAATGTGAGAGACAGAACCTCTGAACATTGTAGGAGCCTCCAGGAAAGATGGAAAGAGACTATTTACAAGAGCATGTAGTGACAGAACAAGGGGCAGTGGCTTCAGGCTGAGGGTAGGTTTAGATTAGATATTAGGAATAAATTCTTTACTGTGAGGGTGGTGAGGCACTGGAACAGGTTGTCCAGCAAAGTTGTGGATGCTTCATCCCTGGAAGTGTTCAAGGCCAGGCTGGATGGAGCTCTGAGCAACTTGGGCTAGTGGAAGTGTGTCCCTGCCTATGGCAGGGAACTAGATAAACTTTAAGGTTCCTTCCAACCCAGGCCATTCTATGATTCTGTGATCCTATCTTAGGATCTTATATAAGATATAAGCTTATAGCAGGTCTAAATTTGCTTATAGCAGGTCTAAATTTGGCATAGGATCAAATTGCTTAGGGCCGGCTTGTCAGATTTTGAAATCCTCAAGGATGGAGATGCTGTTTATACATAGATATTTTGGGGTTTTTTTTAAATATACAGTGAGTTTTTAGAATGCATTGATCACATGCTTTACTGGCATCAAGGATCTTGCTATTATATGAGCAAGATCCACTTATACTTTAAGGATTTACAGTTTGTCAAGGTCGTGAACTTCAGTAAGCTGTAACTGTACTGTCAAACACAAGTTGTGTAACTTGTACTGCCTGGATCACAATGGAAAATGTGACTCCCTTTTTGAAAGTCCACATCAGAGACTGACTGCTTAAAGCAGGATTGAAGTGTGTGTGCAAATGTCTAAGCTTTCTTTGGGTTGCTGGACACTGCACATGTACTTTCATGTGCCATTGTGGCAGCAAAACTCATAACTTCTCTAATTGTCTCTGAAAGGAAAGTTTTTTTCTTTTAAGTACTTGTATAAGGTTCAAACAGTATTTTAGAAGTAGGTTGGAAGTGGTTAAGCTCTGGTACCAAGGTGTTTGCCCAATGCTTTAGAAACAAAAGTTCATAGGATTTTTATGTGCTCAGAATTAAGTGGTGTAGAAAGTTGTGTCAATAGCACCAAAGATGTGCCTTGAAAGCTTTAGTTACTATGTGAGGAGATGATTCCTTTCTTGTCTCGTGTAGCTGTGACCCAAGAAGAGGGAGGCAATCAAACAGAATGAGAGAAAAATAAAAAGCAAGAAAAGGGAACAATAAACAGGGCATAAGGAAGACTAGGTATGTATAACTCCTCATAACAGGATGTTCTTTGTAGCCCAGTTTCATTTAGGAGTGTGTTTGCAGGTTCATCTCTCTCTGATGTCCTGTCAGACCTCTGCTGTGTGTTTGTCTTTAGTGTAACCAAAACCTAGAGCAGCCTGTTTTGTCCAGGCTCCTTCTCCTTTGGCTCCCAGAAACTGTGTGGGCAGTCAGGTCTGCCATGATTTCAACTATTGTTTTGGAAGAATAGTAGGGATGATTGGCAGAGAAGGTCATAAGGTTTCCCACATGTGAGGGCAAATCAGTTGGGAGAAGTGTCAGAGGGAAGGTCCCAAAGGGAAACCCACATGGAAATTGTACATGTGAACTTTTACTTGCAAGTCTCCCAGGTAGGTTGTGCAGGGATGATTGCTGGGTTTTTACCACCCCCAGTATTTTCAGATAGATGGCTTTTGGCATTTTAAATGCTCTTAAATAGTTACTGAAGGCATCTTTTCTAGTCTGTTACACCTCTTCTTTACCCATTACTCTTCTTCTCATGAAGTACTCCTGATAAAGCTTCAGAATACTTTTAATGATCTGTGGAACTCCTGTTCCTAGTTTGTTGCTGTGAGACAAGCTGAGCTCACAGTGCATTCTCTATTATTCATTTCATTCTCTTTCATTTCTTAAAGGTAACTTCTGTCATGTATGAGAATATTTTAAGTGACTCTTACTGTCTCCTGTTAGGAGTTTTTTTTTTTTCTTAGTTTTTATGTAGTTCAGAAGCACCTAGAGCATCATGTTTACAGAATTTGCTCTTAAGCATTCTGGAAGTAAATGTTTGTTATTTGTTTAGTTTAAAGTACACTTTAACTGGAAAGCATAAAGAGCTCTGCACAGTATGTTGCTCATATGTCTCAATGAGCTGGTATGGAAAATTTTTACATTGAATATGCATTTGCCATGATGTTTGTAACCAAAATTTAGTATTTTGGGAGCTTTCCTCTCCTTCCATTCACTACCCTTTCCCCAGTCCCAATAAAGGGCTTGATTTGACCTGATCTTCTCTAGGACACCACCAAGATCACTGCTCCAGGAGCAGTCTCACTGTGTGGGATGCATTTGACCTTCTGTTTCCCTGAAAACATTGCTCTCCATAGCAAAAGGCATCACTTCATGCCTATTCCATATATTCACATCTGGAAATCTTATAGGAGGTTTATAAAGTCCTTCCCCACCTGCCTTGGACTCTTCACAGGTTGAGATTCACCACTATCTTAGGAATCTGTATGCCATTTGAACTGCTCAAATACTTCTCCTCAGACCTGTGTGCTCTGCAAGGATTCTGTGAGCTTCTGCAAAAAGAAACATGCACACTTGCTTTGCTCATAAGGCTCTAGTAGGTACTTTTGGACAAATGTCTTGGTTAGATGCAGGCAGCTCTGCTGGCTGGTGCCAAAACCCAAACCTTTCTGTGGAAGAATGAGGCCAGTTAAATTTAAGTACAACTAAAATAAATGCTCAACATGAGGGAAGGACTTAGGGTAGATTTATATTAAGATCCATAGTTCAGATTCCTCTCTGTGTGATATCACTATCTTGGATGAATTTGGTCTACTGTTTATTTGCAGCATGATGGTGAGCCCAATATTTCTGCAGAGTTTGTAGTGGTGAGTAATCTGATTCCATTGAGTTGTCCAAAACCACAGATGGAGAGGCAGGCACAGAGCCTTGAATGTGTGGTGGTTCTTCTTTATTCACTGGTTTCTTGGGCTGTGCTTCATTTCCTTGTATTCATCTTGGCTCTGATTTATCCATCTGAAATTTGTTACAGGATAAATACTTGAGGACAATAAAGTGCTTTTAAATCCTGGTGTTGGAGGCTTAATCTTTGACTTTCTGAAAGGAGTCAGTGTGCTTTATTCAGCATTGGTGCACTTCCATTATGAAGGTTAAAGAAGAGGTTTAACAGCATCTGGGAAATGGGGTTTTACTGCTTCTTACCCTTTCTCCCTGTGCCTTTTCTTTTCTCCATTGGTAAACATGTTAGTTGCATTATGTTCATAGAGACCTGTCTTTATCTTCTAGGAACTTCCTTTATCTTGACTTTGCATTCCCAGGAAACTTAACTTCCTTAAACTCCTGTGGCTTGTACATTAAAAGATACCAGGCTGCAGTTCTTATCTTCTGAGAAGGAGGAAGAAATCAAAGTATTAAATGTGTAGCCTCTCAGTCTAGGCCTTTTCCCTAGACATATTCTCCTTCCTGTAGTAAATCTGATTTACTGACAATCAAATGAAAAAATCTTTCATTTTGCCTCTGCTGAGCTGCTGATTAAAGATGTAGATGACTTGTCTCTAGATAATGGATTTTCTTCCCCGTGGATTATTGTAAGTCACATTTTTGACAAGACCCTGATTTTCTGTAAGATAAAATATAAAAATCTGTTTTATCAGATCTTGGGGGTTAGAGTGTTGTTGGTTTGTTTTGGGGAATACATGCCCAAGATGTTTGTGCCTCAGCTCTGTATTGGGCAGCAGAAATACTTTAGTTTGTCCCTCAGAAGGCTTTTGCTGCCTTAGAAGGATTTGATTGATGAATGGCAGTTTGTCTAAAGATTACTGCACTAGGTATCCTCGTGTTGGGGGAGAATTACCTAGTGATTAATTTTTAATTAGAATGTTCACTGAGGATCTGCATTCTCTTTTTGTTCATGGCTGTGGGCTTGGGGGGGGTTTATTTAGGGCAGAATTTGTGGGGTTTTTTGCTGTTTTATTTTGGGTTGGGTTTGGGTGTTGTTTTTTTTTAATGTGACATCCAGTGTGAAATTAGACACTTCAACATCTCCTCCCTGAGGAATGCACAGGGCTTCTTTTGGTCGTAGCAAGAAGTTGTCCATACCTGACTGTAAACCTACTTTAGAGCTGTAGATTTAATTCAGTAGACAAACCTTATGGTCCCTGGTAAATCCTTTTAGACCAAAGATCTCAGAATGATGTTTTCCCATGAGTGCAGTTTTGGTGTGAACTGATATGCTAATGCACTTACTAATAAGTAGGTATAAAAAGCAGGTCCATCTGGAGCATAAAATGTAGCTTGTTGCCTCAATTTTTCTTGTGGAGGTGCTCAGACTTCATTAACACTCCTGTCCATAGGAACACAGTCCATTTCTAGGTTAAAAGAATATAGTGCTGTAGAATATAAGATAAGGGGATAGGAAAGAGAAGAATCAAGGTTTTCCTGAATCAAATCAACTTCTGTAGTTGCTGCTGGGATCATCTGCTTATGAGAAAAAAGTAAGTTTACAAGGTCAATGAGAGTTCAGTAGAGGAAAAAGCAGCTAAAGATACTAAGAATGGCATGACTGCTCTGAATTCAGTGTGCTACTTCTGTATGAAACCAGGATGAAATTAGCCTTCTGAAGGATTTGTGACTGCATTTTGTGTACATTGCCATAGGCCTGCGTAAGAACTTTAAAAACTCAAACTACACAGGCATAAAATTAAATTAAAGATGCTCCATTTGGGGTTATGTTTATGTTACAATGCACAAAAACTTGGTGCAGATAAATTATTAGCACTAATGTCATCTTTTAAAAAACAAGCAGCAAAAGTATGGAGTTGTTTTGTTTTGGTTTTTTTTAGAGTTCCAAGACTTTCCTGAATGGTGCATCTCGATGCAGAATTCAGATGTCAGCCTTAAATGCTAAGGAAAATGGCAAATCTCAGGTAAAACATAACATGCTGTTGTAAAATTAGCAGAGAAGACTTCTACAGCTCACATGGAACTTCTTGCAGTAGATATACTATTTGGTTGAGTTTGCTCCTCCTTTTTTGATGGTGAAATCTCCTTCCATCTTCATACACAAATGTAACTTCTGAAAAGGGAACTAAGGATTACATGACATAAATACTGTAAACAGAGATAGCATACTCATTCAGTTGGTCTTATATGGAATTGTAGAATTTAAGGGTTGGAATGGACCTTATAGATGAGCTAGTCTCAATCCCCCCTGCCCTGGGCAGGGACACCTCCTCACTAGATCAGGTTGCTCAAGGCTCATCCAGCCTGGCCTTGAACACCACCAGGGTTGGGGCAGCCACAGCCTCCCTGGGCAACCTGTGCCAGTGTCTCACCATCCTCACAGGAGACTTTTTCCTCGTATCTAACCAAGACTTTCTCTCCTTCAGTTTGAACCCATTACCCCTTGTCCTATCACTGCAGTTCCTAACACAGAGTCCCTCTCTGGCTCCTTGTAGCTCCTTCAGATAGTGAAAAGCTGCTCTGAGGTCTCCACACAACCTTCTCTTCTCCAGGCTGAACAGCCCCAGCTCCCTCAGCCTGTCCTCATAGGGGAGATGCTCCAATCCTCTTAGCAACTTCACCTCTGTTGTCCTGCTGCCCACACTGCTGTGGATGCAGCCCAGGATTCCATTGGTCTCTGGGCTGAGCTCACACTGCAGCTCATGCTGAGCTTCTCATCCACTGTCACTCCCAAGTCTTTCTCCTCACTGCTGGTTTCAGTTCCTTCCCCACCCAACCTGTAGCTGTGCCTGGGATTGCCATGGCCCAGATGTAGGGCCATGATCTTGACACAAGTCCAGCAAGAGTAATGTACTGCAAAATATTTTAAAGATAGCTGTATGTCATGTTTGTGCCACCCCTGCAGTCTCACACCTCTCTCTCCCTTCTGCATGTGACAGGTGTATGTACTTACCAAGATTATATGTAGAGATAGTTCTAAATATGAGCAGTTATTCACAGAAAGCTTGCTGAAAACTTTTAACCATAAGTGCTGGTAATTCTCACTAGAAACTGAATTCTGGCCTTGCCCATTTGTGAGCAAAAAGGCATTTTTATTTTGTGATGGACATCAGCTGAAAATGTCCATTTGAAATTTTGTATTTGTATTCAGTACACTTGGCATGTTGTATCCTGTGAGCATAACTTCTTTTTTAACTTCTTTCAGACTTTTCCAGGAAAATAGAAACTTCCTGTTCCAGTCATCCTTTGCCCATAGAATAATAATGAGCATCTACAGGGTCCAATGATCAGTGTTGGTGAAAAGGTTTTGAAATTTCTACTAAGGAAACATTTCACTTTTCGTTCTGATCAGTCCAACTTAGACCTTCTTTGTACTGAGTTGATTCATTTTCATTTTGAGCTGTCCAAGAACAGTCTCCAGCCTAGAAACTATTTGTCAGTCTTATTTCACAAACAGCTGGAAGATAAGGGGAGATACAAGAATATCAGCAGGTGTCTTCAGACAAGTCAGAATTTGCAGAAGAAATTCTTTTACGTTTATGGAAGAAATTCTTCCCTGTGAGGTGCTGAGGCACTGGCACAGGTTGCCCAGAGAAGCTGTGTCTGCTCCATCCCTGGAAATGTTCCAGGCCAGGCTGGATGGGGCTTGGAGCAACCTGGGCTACTGGAACGTGTCCCTGCCCATGGCAGGGAGTTGAAACTGGATGATTCTTAAGGTCCTTTCCAACCCAAACCATGCTGTGATTCTAAGTCATGATGACACAGCTAAAATATAGTCAGAAAATTAGTAGACAAATATTTTTCTTTTAACTCTGCTAGTGCCTCTACTGTCACGCTGTGACAAGAGTCTGCCTAGCAAGTGGGTGAGGAGAATGTGCCTCCTCTCCCATTGATGAGAGTCCCTTGGGAGCAGGACAGAGAGACTACACAGACAACAGAGCATGGGACACTTGCTGGCCACCCTCTCTCCACCCTGCCTGCCAGGTTATGTCTTTGTAATATGGAATCCTAACAAGGTTTAAAAGATGCCAATAAAAACCTAAACCCCCTTGTTTGTCACTCTTTGGGACTTCCTGATTTTCTGCCAGGGACAGAAGATCATCTGTTTCCTGTCAAAGCAGAGCTGAACATCTTCCCTTTTTCCAGTGACTGTGTTGCAGTTGTGTGGAGCTGATTTTCACAGTCAGCCTTTGTGCCTGTGCAAACAGCAGATGTTTTGCATTTGTGAGCTGGTTTCCAAGCAAGCTGGAATGGCAGCTTTGACTAGTTTTTCATTGACCTCTGCAATTATTGCAGAAAGAAAGTAAATATTCAAGATCTGCAGTGATTGAAAGCAGAATGGTTTTGGCTGTGTGATCTGAATACCTCTGTGTGTTTTATTTCTGCTTACGTTAGATTGGCCTTTTAAAAATTACACAAAATTGAGGGATAATGAATCCTTCCCCAGAGATCAAGAGTGTGCCATATGCCTAATCATGCTCTATGACAAACTGGCAAGGCTGTACAGTGTTATCTCTGCCAAGCAGAAACTGCTGGTTTTATTTATCATTTAGCTATGTGCAATATGAAAATCCCATATTGTCGATACAAGTTTCCAGCTTGAGTTTTAAATGTTATTTTGGACTATGGTCACTTCAGTATTTAACCCACTCTTTTAAAATAGATTTAGTGCTACCTGTCTGAGAAATTGAGCAGCATTTCCTCAGACAATCCTGGCTAAGTTTGCTGTGCAAATTGTCCAAGAGATACTCACTTAGACACTATAGAAGTGTCTTCCAGTGAATCCAGTGGGGAGCTTCATTGCTTAAGCCCTTCTTTTTCTCCTCTCTCCCCTCTCTCATTTTTTTGTTGATATGTGATGGTTTGCCTTGCTACTGTTAAAATAGTTCAAGTTTTGAAGTTGCTCCAGTAAAGAAGATAAATAGTTGTTATGATGATGGAGTGACTCGTGCCATGACATAGGTTTACAGTGCCATGTCAAAGGTCCCTAGATATTTTTTTCTGTCTTGTAGTTAATGCTTCATCAGGGTGCATGGTCTCCTGTAAATCCTTCCTCCTACCTATCAATCATGTACAGAATCTTGGATGCTGTGTGGTAACTTCTAAAATGATGCTGTGTCTGGGCTCAGGTGTACAGATGGCTCCCTAGTGTCTTCACCTAAATGAAGCTCTTTCAAAAGAAGATTCATATAAAATCACTCCGTGTTAAACAGCAGAATTGTTTTTTTTTCCAGCACTTTTTTTTTTCTTTCCTTTCTTTTTCCATCAGCTTACCAAATATTAATCAGAAAGTTTTAATCTTTGTCATAACTACTGGAAATGGACTGTAGGCCTTACTAGTCTGCAGTCAGATATATATTTGAGGCTTAATTTTTCACTGAGGCTTTATTGAAATGCAGAATAATTAGGGGAAAGAAGACTCTGTAGAATACATTCATAGCTAGTAAAAGCACACAGCTAGATAAGTTTCTCAGCAAGCAGGTGAATGTGAGTTTAGCTACATACTGTCCTTTTTCTGAGTTGGAAAAGAAATACTGAGGACTCTTTATACCTGAAATTTCTTTTTTTTCTGGGTACAGCTGTAATATGTAAATTTCCAGTTCTATTCTGAGTTCACCTCAGTGTGTTGAATGGATAAAAATAGCATATACCCTCATGACTAGACTGGGGTGGCTTGTTCTTGTTGAGTGGTAACTGTGTCCACAAGTATTTTTAGCAGCCAGTGGAATTCTTGGAGTAAAATCCTTCCCAGAACTAGAAAAGAACTCAGAATTCACAACTTAGGTAATAGTGGTAAACTCCAGGCTTTTAGAATCTGTGGATTGCAATGCTCAAATGAAATAGATGTTAAAAAAAACAACCCCAAGTGATTGCTTAACACACAGCACTCAGTATCCACAATTCAAGTGGAAAGATGTCCTAAATGCAAATCAGTGAATGAGATGATGCTGCAGAGTCTGAAAAATGGGCTTAATATTTGTACAGAAAGAAGGTACTCTGTGCTTTATACAGAAGTGTGTTGTAGTAGTCAGTAGATTGTCAGCATTAATTACATCACATTTATGTAGTGGGAAGGGAAGACTGGAAAGTGTTTCATTCCACTGAATGTACTTCAATATGTGTTTTTTGCAGCTTGAAATTGTTCCACCATAGAACAGAAACTTGATTCCTTTATGGAGTGTATGCACTCAGACATAAACAACCATATAAATTCACCTGATTTTCTGCATAGAATCTCCACTTTCTCTATATGTTTTGTATACCCAAGATACATTTAAAAGCTGTAACTTTTTTGTGATACAATAGATACTTCTTCTAGAAAATTATTTTGGAATCGTTTGATTTCTTGCTATGTTTTGATTCTTTGTTCCTTTGTCTTTCATATGCCTTTCCTGGGGGAAATTGCAGGATCCAGAGATGCAGCATTTATTCAGTGACAGTGAAAACTGCAGTTTGTCACTGAACTCCAGCACTGGGGAAGGAAGACATGGGACATCAGCTATCAGTTTCCTTGGGGCCTTGCGAATACCTGTGAGTACCTGTCATGTTCCTCTAAGAATTAAGTTTTCCCTCAAAATTCATGTTTCTGTGAAGTTACAGATGGTGTGATAGAGAATATTAATTTTGCATCACAGTCTTGGAATCCTCAGGACTTTTGACTTGTCTAGTTTGGAGGAAAGGAGGATGAGAGGCAACTCCATTGCTCCCTGCAGCTTCCTGAGGAGGAGAAGTGGAGAGGAAGGTGCTGATCTCTCTTTGTCAGTGTTTAAGAGGCATTTGGACAATGCCTTTATTAATATACTTTAATTTTTGTCAGCCCTGAAGTGGTCAGGCAGTTGGACTAGATGGTTGCTGTAGGTCCCTTCCAACTAAACCAGTCTATCCTATTCTAGAATTTCTTCCAGAAGTGTGCTAAGTCTTACTTGATGACACATGGGTGTTAAGGGTGGAACAGCAGACTGAGTCTACAAGCACTTCTCTGTGTCAGAACCTCCTTCCATGGCTTCCCTTTTATTCTCCTCAGCATTGTTTTTAAAAGCTTGAATTAAAAAATCTCTTGGATGGTGTACACTGAAAAGTTTCAGACAGCCCAAGCAGTTGGACTGCTGGAAGAAGCAAAAGAAGTTTCCTTTAGGTCAGAACCTGTCATCCTTGACTGTCCTCTCAGCTTGAAGCCCAACAGCTTCAGTGGGATGCAGAACTAAGATTATTTGCAAAGTGTTTGGACCAAGTGTAGAGGTAGGGGAGGAAAGCCCCAGCAGCAGCTGCATTTCAGCATCTTCTCATCCTGTCCAGCCTGGCCCTCTAGCTCAACTGTTTTTTCCTGTGGCAAAGTGGAAATAATGGGTAGAAAAATTGCTGCTGCCACCTGGAACCTCTGAAATGCTGTGGTATTTTTCCTGCCTGTGGTTGGTAAGGGGCACAGCTGCACGTGGAGTAGAGCCAGCAGTGTTTGTGTGCTGTTTCTGTGGATAGCTGCAGTCCTCCCTGTGAGGAATTGAGGAAATGTGGTTTCAAACAAAAAGATATCAGAGGGTGAGGAGAATGAAGAGAGGTTAATTTGGTGGTTTAGTTGCCGCTCTGTGCAGTGAGTCTACCTTTATGTACCTAGCAGGAAAGAGGATGGAGCAAGTTAGTCCTAAAGGACTAACTATTTAAAAATAGGCCAATAGTCTGCAGTGTGCTCTTAGCACATACTGATTGGAACTGTCATGCTGGTTTACTAACTTCTTATAAAGATTCAAACAACAAGGGAAAAAATTTGGTCCCATCTGAAGGAAGGATCTAAAGAGCACAAAAAGATGCCAATTTCTCTGGAATACACTCCAAACCTGCTAGAATGCTGTATAATAACTCTTTACACAAAGAAAGTAAGTGATGCAGGTGTCCCAAACAAGATCAAACCCTTCCCATTCATTTTAGTGTTCTTTCTTCAGGTTATTCCATACCATTTTAGTGTTCTCTCTGCATTCATTTCAGTACAATTTAAAGAAGAAAACATGTAAGTAAAGTACCACAGTCTGCTCCTGAGTGTAAGCTTTGTGCTCTCAGGGGAAGATTGCTTCTTAGTAATTCTCAAGAGAAAAAGAAAAGCCTAAATGCTTCTTAGAAACCATTTTCATAATGGCCTTTGAAAGCAAATAGTAACTTCCTATTTTCTTTATTCTCTCAGGGGGTTGTAGAGTTCTCCTTTTGTCTTCTGTTTGCAAAGCTGGTGAGCTACACTTTCCTCTTCTGGCTTCCCCTCTATATCACAAATGTAGGTAAGTATGACAGTAAAGGGATACAGAATTATGACTACAAAGTGTCTGGGAATTCAAGCTTGAAATAAATAAGATAATAAATGTTACTGCTTCTGCAATAGGCTCTCTCTGCTGCAGTAGCAGGAGAGTTGTAAGTCACCAACTAACACATTTCTCAGGTTGATGAATTCAGCTCCTTTTGAAACTTCACACTGAACACAATAGGCCAAGGTTGCCCAACTTCCCGTTGTGCTTTTGAAATCTGACTCCATAGCAAATCAACAACTACATTAGGCTAAATGTAAGTGTGTGCACAGTGCTCCTCACTGCCCCTGGCAAACAGTGGAGATGAGGCAATCACTGTCTCTTTGCAGTCCCCTGGAACTGCACAGTGCATGTTGTGCCAAGCAGAGCATCCAGGCTGAATTTAGTGATGGATATGACTGGTCATGTGATGGAGGCTCTGCAGGTGATCCAGATGTAGCCTAATGATGCTTTTAGAGAAGGAGCCTCACCTGTGGGCATTTGGGAACTGTTTTTGAATATGTGGTTATTCACAAGTGAGAATATTGTTAGGCCAAACTTCAGCATGAATACAGTCCAAGGATTAGTGCTGTTGAGGGTCACCAACACAAGTGGCCATGGTGGCAGCAAAACTGGAGTGGTCGTGCTCCATCCCTGAAAACATTCAAGGTCAGGTTGGATGGAGCTCTGAGCAATCTGACCTAGCTGAAAATGTCCCTATTCATGGCAGAGAGGTTGGACTGAATGATCTTTAAAAAGGTCCCTTCCAACCCAGACCATTCTACAACTGTGATTATGAAAGTGGTAAAATGTCTCTTGCAGTGTGACATGTGCATTCAAAAGACTGTATCACCAAATACCCACTTAGGATGTGTCCTTACTTCTCTTCACAATGTCACCTTATGGGAGCCTGTTCCTGTGAATGAACAGCACTGCTGTAAGATGCCTTTGCCCTGGCATCACAAGACTGGTGAGATTTCTGTGTTTTATAGTCTGGAAATGAGACAAATGTTTTGCTTCTCTCATTAGAGCATCTTGATGCCAAAAGAGCTGGGGACCTTTCTACACTGTTTGATGTGGGTGGAATCTTTGGTAAGTTTTAATATTTTGTCCCTAATCACCCCAGTTTAGGAAAAGCTCTGATACACACAGCTCACACATATTTTTATACTCCATGTGCCTTACATCCACTGAAGAAGAGTGGCAGTAAAAGTACTGAGCTGAGAGCTGTGTTGGAAATGAAAACCTAGGAAAATATCTTCAGATTGGACAAATCACAGACCCAGTGATACTGTCCAATACAGATTGTAAGAGTCAAGTATTAGGGAATCTTTTCACTCCATCAGTTCTGGTCCATTAATCTAGGTCACTCCACCTGTCAAAATATCTTCCTTGTGTCATTAACATAAGAGAACTATCCCAGCTTGTCCAGTTGTGTATGTTTTGTGGGCACAGAGGTGAATGGCCACAAGTGTTTTGGGGTTTTTTAATTGATGCCTCATATAACTATGTGATAAAATTGGGAGATTGTAATAGTAGTAAGGATTAGAATTTTCCTTTCTAATTTGTGAGGTGACCACTGAATAACTAAATTTTGATGCCAGTGCAGATAGTATAGCTCACAATAAAACAAACATCATCTTGGTGCCCAGCTGATTTACCACACACACCCTTCCCCTCTCTACCTGCCCCAGGTCCCTTATGGAAATCAACCATTCAAGTAGGATGTGAGTGCTTTGGAGATGGGCAGCTGGGAAGGGAGAGACAAGAATCTAGAAAACTTCCTTTCCTTCTCTCTGCCCCTTTATATCATTTTGACAGCTCCTTCCAGCCCTGTCCTGCCACATGCTCAGATTGGTACTTTTGTGTACAGTCATGGCAAACACAAGAAGTAGGGAAAATTAGAGAGCTTGGATTGACTAGCTGGGAGGAAAACCAAGTATTTCATTTGCCCCGAGACTTCAAATAGGGTGTAGTCTGACATGGACAGAGAACTCCAGAACCAAATTTACTGTTGCATGTGAGGATTAAGAGACTAGTGAGCAGCTGGGCACAGCTGGATTCCAGAGGAGCAGCAGTGGGGCCATGTGGCACCTGGAAAAAGGCTTTTTGCAGTCAAAAGTAGTGGAACAATGATTGCTAAATATGTCTTCCATCTCTGTTCCACCCCCACCCCTGTCAGCTTGGATATGTGGTTGGAATAAACAATGAGGAAGAGAATCTGCCATCTTCTGTTACCTTCCCAGCCCAAACTGGTTGAGTTAGTGAGGGAATTGCTGTGTGAGTTACATTGTCAGACTCACACACTGTGCTGCTGTGTACAATAAGTCATGTTGTTTTAATCTGGATTGGGTTTCATTAAGTACAACTGATGTCTTTTTGTCAAACGTGCGCTGGGTGTTTCCCTCACAAACCTGTGTGTTCTTTCAGGTGGAATTTTGGCAGGTCTGATTTCAGACAGGCTGGAGAAGAGGGCATCAACCTGTGGAATGATGTTATTGCTTGCAGCACCCACAGTAAGAGTTTGTCCCTCTTTTACAGCTGTGGTTGGGACTGTGACAGTATTCCTTGGACAGTTCTGCAGACAGCATCTTCTCACTTGGATATAGAGGCTTCAGGCCAGGTTAAAAACTAGCATGAAAATCTGGGCAGGTGTAGACATTGGGGCTGTCTTTACTGAACAAGCAATAAGTCTAATGCATTGTCTGTTATAGATTATATGGAAAGGTTCACTCTGTTGTAAAATTCGGTGATCAGTTCTTAGCTGCTCAAAGGCTAAAATTCCTGTGCTACAAGTGTTGGAAAACTTGCAGTTGGACATGAGAGATGCATTTTATTTTGGTTCCTCTCTGAGCAGTGTTCTGTGCCATGTTGAAGGTGGCAGCTGGAGAGTTTAAAGCTGAGTGGTCTCATAGCACAACCCGTTGTGACAGGACATACTGGGGAATAGGATCATACCCCTTATCTCCCTCCTGTGTCCAGTCACACAATCATTCTGCTGTGGGCTAAAAGGGTTTAATAAAGCCTGGAAGTAGCTTTCAGGTAGTACCAGCTAAGATATTTTGTAATTAACATGGAGAATAAGGGAGATCTGGGATTAGTCCATATATTGGTATTCAGAATGTTTGTGTTTCATCTTTGCAGTTGTACATGTTCTCTGCAATCAGTAAAATGGGCCTTGAGGCTACTGTAGGTGAGTATTCTTAAATTATTTTCTGCCTAACTTTCTGTGAACTTTTCATTTATGCATTTATTTTCACTTTGATGTTCTTTGCTTTTTTTTTCCTTTCATTTTATCTCTTTCCTTGGAGGAGGAAGTATGGAACCAAATTCCTAGACTTTGTCTTGCAGACTTTGTACAGAGTATAGGAAGAGGGGTAGGAAGTGAGTAAAGGGTGGCATGAGAACAGTGACTGAGTTAACATCATTAGTCTTTCTGGAGCTTTGTTGTGTCAACATAGGCTTTTTATTCTGTTGCCTCTGCCAAATGTCAGAGATGTTTAAACAACTACTTGTAGTACTTTTGACAGCAATGTTAACTTCACTTGTATAGGCTGATTTCACTTGTGGCTTTCTATCTGTTACCTCAAAATAGAAGTTGAAACATAAGTGCTGACAGTAGTGTCTCACCTACATAAAGGCCTTGTTCAGTTTAAGGTCTTGTGAGTTTTGGAGCTGTACAAGCAGCAAAAGGGCTTATGGGTGGATCTGTGAGCATCCTCTGCTCTTACAGTCAGCTCTTCCCCTGTCTCTGACCTACCAGGATCAGTAAAGGCCCTGGGAAGTGCTTTTTGACTCAGCCTCATCTCCTGTTTTGTTTGAGAATTCACGTCAGGGACTGAGCATTGATGAGAGAGAGGAGTGTATGTTGCTTTTCTTCCTTTCCCAATTCCCTAATGGGGTTGGGGAGCCAAGGAAGGATTAAGCCATTTGGGAGCCATAGACTCTGATGTCTCCTTATATTATGGTTAACAGTCTTGCAGGCCGCTCACATTTTCCATTTTTTTTTTGACTTGCAACAGTGATGCTTCTTATCAGTGGTGCCCTGGTGAATGGTCCTTATGCACTGATCACCACTGCTGTCTCTGCTGACTTGGTGAGTTTGGCTTCCTCTCTGCTTCCCCTGCAGCAGATTGGCCTCTAGAGAGAGTACTTTGACTTCTGCAGGGTCACCAGGGAAGGGGCTGCATTGACCCAAAGGAAAGGAGCTGGATAGGCAGTGCTGAACTCAGCCATTAAGATTGTTTTAGAGTTTGTGTATTAGTATGAATGAGTGTAGTGCTTGTGAGAGGCTTCTAAATTGTTCTTGGCTATTGACAAGATAGACCAAATTTTGCAGATGACAGCCTAAAGTGAATATGAAGTATGCATGCAAAGCCAAGGCTCTGTACAGGTGCCTTCGCCCCTTTTATACTTTGCATCTTTAAAGGAGGGGAGAAGCTGTATCTGTGTGAGATGAGCTGGTGAATCAATTCCCATCAGTGCAGAAAGCTATACCTGGCACAAGCCTTTCCTTTGGTCCATGCTAGCCTCTGCCCCACAGTTCCTCAGGCTGCCAGCACTTCCAGCTGGATCAGGTCAGTCAAGTCACAAATACCATGTGAGATCATTGACCCTGTGACCTGTCATTAGAGTGGCTTTGGAAAGTTGCTTTTAAGGTGTTGGTTCCTTAAGGCACCAAGCAAGAGACAAAAGTCCTCCTAACAAATGCTCTAAATACAGGAAAATGAGCAGGACAGGTCTCCAAACATCCTCTGGAGCCCTGTTCTTGATCTGGAGGTCTTGGCAAGAAAACCACTATGCACTGTCCATTTAATCCTTAGCCTTGTTGAAGGAGCTGCTGGCTAGAAAATGAGAGCTGGCATTGCAGGATATTTAAGCCATGTTCATAACGTATACCTAATGTGGAGGGGTGTGAGCTGCATGGTGGTGTAAGGAATTCTGAGTTCAGCTCAGGATGGATCTAAGCCATCTTTGTCTCTTTAGGGTACCCATAAAAGCCTGAAAGGGAATTCAAGAGCCTTGTCCACAGTGACAGCAATCATCGATGGAACAGGATCTGTAGGTAAGCCAGAGCTGCAAGGTCACCTGCCTTGCTGTGGCAGATTAAAATGAAGGATCACTAGACTCCAGTCAGCTCATGTTTGCCAGGACTCAGAACAGTTTTGGCAATCATCAGTGGTGCAAACTTAGCCTGAAACTTCTCTAATGGCCTCACACCTGAGGGTGGGAGGAAGAAGGTGATACTGGGCACAGACAGCAAAAGTAGATGCCATTGGGCTGTTTCTGGGATCAGAATTGTTTTATTCCTGCCCTCCACACTGCGATGTGGAAGGAAAATTGAGAGGGATTCAGCTCAATACTGGGTGATCATTTTGTTGAGCCAAAGGCAGACATTTATCACACATCAAATCTTCCACCTTCCCTGCATTAGGTTCCCATTGCCTAGAAGCTGTACCAGTAATGTTTTGCACTTTTGAAACTTTTTAATGCATATGGTAATACTGAGTTAACTAGGTGGAAAAATTGGTACTGTAACTCAGAATAACTGTGTTTCAGCATAGTAAATCTTACATTGCACAGTTCTGACCATATCAATATTACATTTTAGGTGCAGCTTTGGGGCCTCTCTTGGCTGGTTTGATTTCCCCATCTGGTTGGAACAACGTGTTTTACATGCTCATGGTGGCAGATGCATGTGCCTTGCTAGTAAGTCTAAAAATGCTATTTAGTCGCTGTGTATTTCCTTTGTGCTCAACTATCCTAAAATGCAGATTTTCCTTTTGCCATTTCAATACTCCATCTTATATATGAAACTTCCAGTTGTGTAAGAAATGTTCAATTGAAGAGCAAATTTGCTTATTTTGAAGTTCTCATCGAATTTTAATCAAAAGTGCAGATTAGTTCTGATGCACTTCAGTTCCTGTGCAAACACACAGCTGTTAATTGCTGGCTGAGCAGCTAACAGCAGGCATAATTTTAAGTAAACCTTCATATCTAGACCTAGAAGTTGCCTCAGATTCCCCTCACGGAAGAATGACTTCTGTTTGCTTTCAAGCCAGCTTAGCAGAGCAGTAACAAATGTTTTCCTGCATTGCTGCATCACCAAAATCACTGCAATAATAAAGCTGTTGAAAGTTCATACATCACATTTTCCAGATGGGCCCTAAAACTGCTGTACTAGGTTGGATGAAAAACTGGCATCCTAATTTCTGACAGTAACCAGGAGCAGATGTTTAGCAAAAAGGAGTGCAGCACACACGTGGTGGCTTGGTTCAAAGCACATCCCTTTTCCTTTTTTTCTCCTGAGATCCTGGGTGCTTGAGAGAAAGGTTTGAGTTGGGTCTTTTTTTCATTTCTGGCTTGCTCTGCTTTGCTTTTAAAGACCAAGGAAGACACAGGATGAGGCGAGTCTTGCTGTCCATTTGAAGTCAGTCTTGCTGCACCCACCTGTAGGTTCATTTTTTGTGTGTGCCAAAGGTTTCCCTGGCAGGTGTCTGTACCTGCTTTGTTCTCCAGCAGAGCAGAATGCTACTATGGCTACCTCAGAGGTGTCCTGAGGTGTCATCTGCTTATCCTCTCCTTTGAAATCCTGGTTGGAAGTGCTCATGAAAGGGCAAAGTGACTCTGAAACACCCTCAGGAACTCTTCTTCCTCCATCCTGGCAGTGCCCAGACAAAGCCCCATGCCTGGGTGGTATTGCACTGAACTCCGTGCTCCTGAAGAGAAGCTAATGCTGAGAGTGTCAGTGTTCCTGGCACAAGAAAAGCAGAAAGTCTTGCTTTGAGCTACAGTTGAGGCTTTTTTTTAATTTTTAATTCGAGTTAAACCCAAGATTTAAGTAATTTTTTCACATTTAAGATGAAATCTCTGGAAATAATGTAAATAAATTAGGTAGTTTAAGAGTTGACCTATGTTGCCACTAGTAATCAGCTGCTTTATAAATCCTGCATTGTGCTGTTTTCAGTACTGGGTATTTCATGCTGCAGAGTGAGGTTTGAGAGGTTGTCATAGTTTTCCCAAGTAGACTTGAAGCTCTGTTCTTTTTCTTTTCTAATTATTGATTCAAACCAAATGAAAAAAAAAAACAAAAAACAAAACCCCACCACTTTTCTTTGCAGCATCAGTTAAAACACCTTTGTAAAGCTCTGGGTTTGAGAGGTTTGACTCTGCTGTTGTAATCAATCCCTTTTTTTGTGTAACTCTTGTTCTGGTTTTGCTGTTCTTTGCAGTACATCCTATAGTTGCCTGTGTTCAAATGTTATTTCTTCAAGGGCAGCTGGAGGAGCTTTAGCCTTTTATTTGGTTCTGTCATTCTTGGCCACTTTTGTACCTCTGAAATATTGTTTCACTTCTTAAAGCACTAATACTTATCATAGTGAAGAAACTCCATAACAGTGAGACTCTGAGGATAAGGAAACCTGAAAGAGTGAGGAACCCTGAAAGTTCTAATTCTGCCTGTAATGTACATGAGAAGCATCACATTTTGCTTGTAAAATCACTTTCCTGGTGCACTCACAAGTCCTGATCCTGTACAAGCAAGCAAGCATGATTGGCTTTACTCATCGAGACTAATTGCGTGGTTAAAGTTTATTTTGCACACAGAGTTGTTTTTCCAAATAGTAACTAAAATACTTCAGTGCTCCAAAATTTCTATCTGCAATGTTTTCTTGAAGTCTTGGGTTCCCTCTGCTGGTTTCCTTAGATATTTACTAGTTAAAGTAACTGCAAAGCCATTCTGGTTTCTACAAGGAAATTTACAAATAAATTGCTAAAAGGAAATTATTTTCCTCTTGCCTATTCACTATGAAAACTTCTTTTCCAAACAGTGAGCATCTGTAAATCTTTGCTTTTTTTTTTAAACTGAGTTCAGCATTTCAGAATGATGTTTCAACTGAGGAACTCTTCAAATAACAGTTAACATCTTATCCTGAAATCATCAAATCATAGAATTTAAGGGTTGGAATGGACCTTATAGATGCTCTAGTCTCAATCCCCCCTGACCTGTGCAGGGACACCTCCTCACTAGATCAGGTTGCTCAAGGCTCATCCAGCCTGGCCTTGAACACCACCAGGGCTGGGGCAGCCACAGCCTCCCTGGGCAACCTGTGCCAGTGTCTCACCACCCTCACAGGAAAATATTTTTTCTTCACAGCCAGCTTAGACTTTCCCTTCTTCAATTTGAACCCATTACGCTTTGTCCTATCAGTGCAGTTCCTAACACAGAGTCCCTCTCTAACTTCTTGTAGTCACTTCAGATAGTGAAAATTTGCTATGAGGCCTCCACACAGTCTTCTCCAGTCCAGTCTGAACAGCCCCAACTTCCTCAGGCTGAGCTCCTGACTACAAGAGTCTGTGCCTCTGGAACCAGCTCTGGGAGTACTTTGTTAAACTTGTAATGTTCTTTTTTTTTCTTCCCCTGCTGTTTTTATTAGAAACAGTGTGGTAGTC
>NW_008653428.1:75391-92111 GCF_000695815.1 Acanthisitta chloris | reverse complement strand
AAGAATCACTTTCCTTGACCTGCTGCCCACACTGCTGTGGATGCAGCCCAGGATTCCATTGGTCTCTGGGCTGAGCTCACACTGCAGCTCATGCTGAGCTTCTCATCCACTGTCACTCCCAAGTCTTTCTCCTCACTGCTGGTTTCAAGTCCTTTCCCACCCAACCTGTAGCTGTGCCTGGGATTGCCATGGCAATAAGAAATAAGTTTCTTAGCTTATTTGTTTGTCTATACAGATATAACACAGATATTGTGATTGTTTTCACAGCTCTTACTCCGTCTTATTCAGAAGGAACTTCAGTGTAACACAGATCACACCCAGTAAGTGTCATGCATGGCTGTTGCTCTTCAATAATGGTTTCAAAACATGTTACTAAGCCTTTAATATATAAGCATTAAGGCTGGAAAAGTCCTCCAAGCTTTGAGTCCAACCTTGCCCCATAATATCTAAACATAGACTGAACATGTTGAGGTTTATGTATAGCCATTTCTGCCTGCTTTAATTTTGGTTCAAAGAAGTCATCGGTGTGATGTTTTCAAATCATGAACAATTTTCCTTAGAAGCTCTGATTTTGAAAAGCATCTGAAAACACACCTCTGACACAGTCTCTTGCTTCTGGTTTGGTTTTTCCCAAATATCTAATCCTTCTGGGTTTCATCATAGGGCATGCAGGTGGGAAATAAGCCACTCCATGGCTCTCTGTGTTTAATAATGGTTACAAATAGTACCTTTCCCCCTAAGGTCTCCTTAAAGAAAAGGGTGACTTGGTTTGAATTGAGGGGGAAAAAATCCTCAGAATCAATAGGGGTACACTTGCATATGGAAAATCTAATTTGAATCCCTTGGTTGTAGTTTTGGAGAATTAAAATGAACAAAGAATAGAAAAGTGCATGGCAAGGGATGGATCCTGCATTTTGGAATTGGTGGCTGTTATGCCTCACACCTCCTTTTCCTCCTTTTTTGTTGTTCTTTCCCAGGTTTAAGGAGCACTGAGCTATGAGACCAGAGCTGGAATAAGGACTGTATCAGGGCTTGGAGCTCTTCCCTGAAAACCAAACTTCATGGGACACATTATTCTGTCTTTAAGAATTTCTGTTTGTTGAAGAACTTTGCACGTTTACTGAGAGCAATGTGAGAAATGCAGCTGGTAAATCCCTGAAGCTCTTATTTTTGCACATGAGTAAGTACCTCAGGATGGCAACTATCCATCAGATGAAGAGACAGGAACTTTGAGAAGGTTTCAGCAGCATGCCTCAACTGAGCCAAAGAGAAATACCAAGTGCCTTTTTATTTCTTTTGATAGGATGTTTTTATTTAACATGTTGAACTTTTTTCCAAAAACAAAGTCAAAACCAGAGCAGAAGGAAGTTGAAATCCTAATGGTCAAGCAGTGATGGTCCCATTGTCACTGAGCAAAGTATGTGTCTCTTATGTCATCTTGTCTGCATTGAGGGCATCACTTTACAGAGGACAATATCAGCTGGTTATTAAGATGTGCTGCTATCAGTATTTGAAGCTGCTGAGACAGTAACCACCCCACTGTATTATGAGTTTTTAACTACAGTGCTACTTTCCAAGGACAACATTCAGCTTTTTGGTAGGTAACGACATGGAATTTACTCTTGTGGTGTACTGCAGTTAACAGTTTTCACAGATTCTCTGGCTGGATGTTAGTCTTCAGTTAGGTTTGTGCAAAAAGGAGCTCTAAGCAACAAAAAGCAGCCTATGAGTCAGAATTTCCAGTGGGGACTCTTAATGATTTTCAGGGCATTATAAATTGGTTGTGCAAATGTCACAGAATTGTGCTGCTCTGCTAGGCTGGGTTGAAATGAGAGGTTGTTTCTGTGGGGTGGCAGAGAACTGTGAGCTGTCCTGTAATTCAGCACTACAGGATAGAGCAATGAGCTGCTTTAGTGCCCAGTGTCACAGCGATCTCTGTTGGGTGCCTCAGTGCTGGTGTGGGTACGTAGGAAGTCATCGTCACATCAGAGCCTTAATATCCAGAAATCTCTCTCAAGTGGCTAATTTCCAGTGGCTCTGAATTTCAGATTTGGAGCCAGAAGATCAGAAAAGAAAAATGGCCTAGGTAGGTGGCAGTTTGTAAGAGAACATTTGAGTAGCCAGTGTCACCCAGCAAATAGACTGTTTAATGTCTTCAGGACATATCATTTCTTTGTACAGCTTATCTGCTCTGCAAACAGATGTTGGTGATTTTATTTAAGATGTACAAAGTGAAAAGGAATCTTTTTTTTGTATGAGCTCTTTATACTTAGATAACAAAGGCTAGATGATTTTCACTGTGTATTGTCCTTGACTGTATTTATTAAAGCTCTAGGCATATGTCTTGTTCTGAACTATGCTCCAGGTTTTGTGAAACAATGCAGTAGTCTTTACACTTGATTAGCCAAACACTCTCAAACAGTCCTGCAAAACATGCAGAAATGTCCCATCAGCTGCTGGTGGTGTGTTCCATGTGCTGGCACAACACTTAGCTTCCAGGGCTGTTCTTTAACTATTCAGTCCATGATGCGCTGTTCCACTGGTTTGATTCAGCATGTGCTTTATGCTTGAACAGGGTAAGGATGTGTTCATTTTTAACTGTTTGGCTGAACAGGGATACAGGGAAGACCTCAGTCCCACAGGGAGGTACCAAGTCCTTGCAAGTGAGCTCTAGGTAGCTCCTAGCTCTGCAGTTACCTGGATGAATGATTTACTTCACACATCTTGAGTAAACCAGTGGGAATTTCATAAATCTGTGCTGTGCTGGGGCTTTGGGCTGTGGCTAAAGGTGACAGAATTGTGCAGCAGTGTTACTTGGAATGACTTCCATCCTGGTGGCATGGCACACTGCTCCTCGCTCAGCCAGGCTCACCCTGGGGAGATCAGAGCACTGAACCAGCCTCTGATGGGGAAAAATAACACTGCAACCCCAGACCAGCTGTGCTGGCACAGCTTCAAAGGCTGTGTGAGGAGGGAGGGATGGATGGAGGACTTCTTTAGCTGAAGATGACAATTCCTTCCCCCAAAAAGGTATGTAGAGCTTTATACTAGTTTATCGAAACAATTCAAACTCTGCTGCACTCAGAGTTTGAGAAGCTGTTCCCTATGGGCTGAAGTCTTAGGTTAAAAAGCTTTTAGTCATGTTTCACAGTTACAGGCTGTAAAGATATTTAACTGTGTTTTGGGTTTTACTTGTTGGGGCTGCTGCTGTTATTTATTTGTTTACTTGAATGGTTTTTGCACTGCAGTGACTTGAGTATGGATGACAACAACATTGGAGGTGCTGGGTTGAGTCCTTATTCTACTGATTGTAGGCAAGGAGTTGGAACTCTTAGTGTGCCAATGTCTCCTGTGCTAATCTGCAGCATTTTGGTTCCTCCCAGCTACAAACTTGTTGGACAAAAATATAAAGATTTGCTTTTTTTTTTTTCCTGAAACCCACCCCCCAGGTTGTGAATAAACTGTTTTTTTAGTACTGGGTGTCAATATCCATTTATCTGGAAATGATTAAGACTGAAAAAATGTTGTGTGTAGAAATGTGAGTGGCCAGTAGGCACAGCCAAATTTAAATATGACTGCAGGGTTTGGTTTTTTTAATGCTGGTTATTGTGAATTTTATCCATTTACCATCCTGTGTTGAATAAAAATAGATTCTGTTCTAAAATGAGAAATGTTGAGTACTTTATCTTTCACATCTCCATGAAGAATTGCTCCATTTATTGGTTGGAAGGACAGATATCCCTGCTGGGACAGTGCTCTGTCTCTTGTGAGAATACTGAAAATGGTTCATTAGGAACACAAATTTGAACCTTCTGTTTTTAAAACTGTCTGTCTTAACTTCAACATGTAATGTATTTTCATTTTGTGGCACTGTGTTGTGCAATATCAGTATTCCAGTGAGCTGCATCAGATAGGTATATTCTGCTCAGTTTGGTCTAGCAGGGAAGGAGACACCTGCCCAGGTCAGGGGCTGAGTCTGTCTCCTGCAGTTCACAGGTCTCTTTAAGACTTCTTTTGCCTGTAAGCTAAGCTGCTAAACCACTCCATGCACTGAGACACTCCTCTGTGTTTTGCCAGTTAGGAAATTCCAGAAGGGGTTCTGCCATCCGTTTCAGGAGGTTATTGCAAGTACTTCTGGCATAATATCCTCAGACTAACAATTGGAATCCACCATATGTGTTTATGCCAGTGTTGTGCTGCCTCAGACTTTGGCTGACCTTGTCATGTTTAAGCTTGGCAATCTGGTTGCTGCTGGTAGCTTTGTACAGTGACTGATGTCTGAGGTGGTTTATATGAGAAGTGCAACTCAATATTGGGCAGGTGTAAGATGATGTGAATGAAATCAGAGGATGTTTAGAGCTGCTGGAGGCTGCTGGTTTTCATATGGAATTAACTTGGGGAAGATATTTTACAGTCCCTTTCAGTGATGAGATCCAGAATTGCTAATGGTGATATTCTCTGGTCTGAATAAAATTTTGTGCCCTGCATATTATATAAGGGATTAGATTAGATGATTTCATCATTTGTCCTAACCTCTGATAGGATGTTCTCATTGCTGTTCTACGTCACTTTCACCTTACAGCGAGTCTGATTTGATTCTGTTTTGCTCTCTGCTGTACCAGACATGTGATGGCAGGGACATGTCCTGCCCTCCTCTCGCAGCCTACTGTGCCTGGGGAGGGACTGCAGACCTCGCTGGGGGTTTGTGTCTGCATCCTCTGGGGCTTTGGGAACCGTGAACTACATTTGATGCCATGCTGAGTTAAAAATCTGACTGTCATCTTAGAGCTGGGGAAAGGGAAGGTGAGGATTTAACTGCTGATGGTTCAGCCTCATGTCCAATGACCTGTCAGGGACTGGAAGAAAAGTTGTCTGGCTCAAAACAACCAGTTTGGAAAACAGTAGGAGGAATGGGTTGAGCTCACAGAGGTGGTAGTGGCTGCTCCGCCCAACCCCTTGAGCCTTAGCAGGTAACTGCAGGTCTGCACTGGAATGGTGTTATTACCCTGAGATGGTGATGGTTGACCACATGCCCTTGCTGCAAGCCCCGGGATGGATGCTGAAGCTCCTGGCTCTGCCTAAAGGGCAGCACAGGTGTGAGCTCACCCTGGGACGGGCCCTGGGCACAGGGAAGGGATAAAAGGACAGTGAGATGTCCCAGTGCCCTGGGCTGGAAGCTGATGGGACCTTGCTGGATCCACAGGTGGTGACTATCTACCTTTCTTTCTCATTTGTTTTTCTCTCTTTCTCCCTTCTTTTCTCCTTTGCAACATATTAAGCTCCAACTCGCACTGAGCAGTGTCCACTTAATGACTCCCTAAGTGCCATGATCAGTGCCTGTCTAAGGATTTTGTTCTCTCCAGGTATGCCAAGTTAAAGTTTGCACGGAATGTTTGAATGCTGGAACGTTGACTGATTTTCCCTTTGCCAAGTGTCTTATTCCACACGGGTGACCCAAAGTTCCTAAGTGAAAATTATTTCTTTTTGAACCTCCTGAGAATTGAGCTTTTTTTCTCCCACGCAGTGCCCAGAGTAATCCAAAATTACCTTCCCCTCAACCCACTGAGCAGAACGGGGCATTACATGACCTTAGTGTTGTGTTTTGGGTCTCTGCCTCAGAGTTTAATAAACAAATTGTTACAAAATGGTAGTTGTTCCCATCTTTGTCTCCCTTCTTTTGGGGAGTTTCTGGTTTGGCATAAAGAAACAGTCTTACTAATTGATGCTGGGCTTTATTTATTTTTTCCCTCTGTATAGCAGTTACCTCTCTGCTGCAGTGAAGCTGTCACAGCTCTGTAAACTGTGTATACAAGAGCTAAACTTTCTTTAGGCATATTTTGGGAACCTGCTCATCTCCTGCATCAGATCATCATCTGTCAGAGATGTGTTCAAAGTCTCTTTTAATGCTGTACTTGCCTAGAGGATTTTCAGGATGTTTCCTTTACCTCGTGATAATACTGGGGATAGGGTTTCTCTCCCTCCTCCTCTTATGGAGCAGCTGACAAATACTTACCCACTTTTCCACAATATTCCCTTTGGTCCAGTTGTTTATTTCAAGCAGAGGAGGACACTAAACTGACTTCAGGTGTGCTGCCATGTAAGTATAAACATTGGAATGCTGTTAAAAGGCTGGAGTTATTTTCAGTTCATCTGAATCTAAATCCTAAACAGGTGGTGTGAATTTCATGGGTTATTTAGCAACTTCTCACTTTGAGGCCAGAGCTTGAAGCATCAGCCTGAGTTCATGTGCTAAATCAAGAGGGATACAGATGTGCCTGTGTATGTGTATATAAAGAGAGAAAGAGAGAGATGCACAGGAGTTGCAGCACAAATTGGGATCAAGCTAAAGGGCTGGATTTCACTGTCCCACAGGTACAGAGCGTCCAAGCACGAAAGAAGTCAAAGTGATCAATACAAACAAAGTGATCAATAACTTCTGAGCTTTCACCTTTACTTTCTTGTGATACAAAGGGTAGTCATTGTGGGCAGCTCCTCATAGCTGAATGACATACAGGCAAAACTTTTGGAAGGACTGAGTTTCTTCTGAATCTTCTGCCAAGCACAGTGATGTTATTTCTGCTGCAGAGGACGGAGTATTATACTCAAGGCTGAGTCACCCAATTTCACCACAGGCCACATGAGATTTCAGCTTAATAAGTACAGCAGGTTTTGAATCTTTATTCTTAAATTGCTTTGATCGTTTGGTTGGAAACAGCTGAATATAGTGTTGTTCTGTAGGAGAAGCTGCAGGTTTAGTTTTATACTGATAAGTAACAACAGGATTCGATTTTGCCATTGCTGTTAGGAGTCTTTATAGAGCTTCCTCCTCCTTTTCCTGTGGCTGCAGCTTTCCAGTTACATGAAAGGGAGAAAGCATCATAATGAAGAACAAAAGCAGTCACAAAAATGTCTCAAAAGCATATTCTCTCTTCCAAATTTTGCCCATTTGCTCGGCATCGAGGGAAATCCACTACCTCAGATCTTTTGTGTGTGCCTGCAAAACGGTGTAGTGGCTGAAAGCACAGGCAAAGAGAAACCTTCTGGTTTCCTTGCTCTGATTTTTTGCAAAATATGGTTCAGAAGCCAAAAAAGGCAGAACTGGGCTGACTGACAAATCCAGGGTGCAGGCAGAGAAGCCCAAGAATGGTTAGTTTAGGACTGACATCTATATTAGAGCTACATTAGACAGACTAAATCCCCATAAGATTTCCTGTCAGGCAAATCATGAGACTCTAAACTTACCCCAGATTTCAGCAAATAATCTTTTGAGGAGGATGAAATCCCTCTCCAGCAAAGCACCTAGAGATGGTGAATAGATGAAATCCCTGAACAGCTGAAGCAGAACTAACACATGCAATTCTCAGAATGATTTTCACTGTCATTTGAAATGAGACCTCTCGCTAGAAAGGTTAGAGATGATGTAAGACTTACAGTAACAGGGAAAACAAAGCTTCTGTGTTTGCCTGCTTGGAATCCACTAATAAAATAATGCATCCGTCAAAGCAGCATTTAAATGTCATTCCTGTGTGTCATCAGAAAGAAAATGTTGTTCTGAAATGCAGACTGGTTTCTATCCACAGTTTTCTCAGACTTCCCAGACCCATAAAAACAGTCAAAAGGGATGATTAGCAGCTCTGGTACGTTCACCTTATGCATCCCTATATACATCAGTAGCTGCATTCTGTGTTATTTTTGCTGTCTGTTTTTCAAGCATAGTTGAAATTGTCCACATAAATGGGTTCTGCTGGGAACAACAAGAAACAAAGCCATGATAAATTGTCTTGCTAGTCTTATTTTTTAGGCCAAAAAAAGAAAAAAAATCTAGTGCTGCATGGCTTTCCAGCAAGTTTAGTATTCTGTGGTGTGAGTCTTATTTTCAAGCAAGTTTGTCCAAGCAATTACTTTGTGAATTACAGTTCCATTCACCCAGAGTCAAATCTTGGATTGCTTTGGAGCGTGCAACCTTTGCTGGGCTCTGCCCATACAGGTATTCAAGCTGTCTGCAGCAGCTAATGCTCCCTGAGGGGAGGTGCTGGCTCATGGAGGCTGGAACGGGATGCCAAGGGCAGGATGCTTTCCCAAAGTGATCAGTGGTGATGGATTTTGCATCTCCATCGACCTTAAACCTCCTCACCTTTAGAGTGTGAAGCAGGGCTGGCTGCTGAAGCTGCAGGCTCCCGAGTGACCATGGCAAAAGAAACACAGAGCAATGTGCCCAGGGAGCAGCAGTGACAGCACTGGGGGTAAATTTGGCTCCAATGGGACAAGAAGAACTTAGGGCCCCTCTTGAGTAGTGTTGAGATGTGTTAATCTTGTAGGAGGTTTGGGTATCCTCGTGGAAGACTCTGTGGAAAAATCCTACAAATAATATTCAGCAATGCAGGAACAGCTAGTGGTGTTTATTGCAACATGATGCTGTAGTGCAACAGCACTATAGAATTTGTGGAGCCACCACTGGTGTCTGCAGGAATCCTGTTGGTGAGTGATTCTCTCTGTGGCTTTCCTGCTGCTCGTGGGCACCATTCCCTGGGCAAAAGCAGACACACAGCTGGTTGCACTGCTGGCAGGAGAACTGGGTGGCACATTGCAGGAGACTGTGTCCCTTGCATGAAGTGGGGCAGGGGAAAGAGGGTGGAACTCCTTCAGCCATGGCAGGTGAAGACACTGAGGCAGAGAATGAAGAGCAGAGCACTGGTCAGAGGAGATGAAGATGATGGTGGAAGAACAGCAGGGGAAAATAAAGAATAAAAGTGCAGGGAAAAGGTGTGGGGTTGGAGAGATGAGCTGGGCACAACATTGTGCCCTTTTTGAGACCTGCTGAGTTTTTACTTTACTTCTGTGTGTTTACCATATTCCTGTATGTTCTTGATCTCAGTTTCTTGTCTACAAATTTGTTTGCTGCCAACAGGAAGCCTTTAGGCAGGGGCTAAGAGCCAGCAGTTCATTTTCCTCAAACACCTGGCCAGAGGGAGAGATCTGAGAAGGGGAGAAACTTCACATCCAATGTTTGGGTTGTGTGGAAGCAGCTGAAGCTGAGAAGATAGGATTGAAAAAGAAAAGAAATCCAGGCAAAACCAGTGGAATCCATTCAAAGAAGGACAAAGAAGGAAGAGGATGAAGGACTAGGAAGCAGGCATGGCTTCAGCTGCTTTGGAGTGTGACCAGAGAGGATCCAGCCATTAACAAAGCCCTTCTGGAAGAATTCTCTCACTAAAAGCCAGTGGCTGTCACCCTGGGAGCCCTCAGGGATGGTTGTGAGGGTCACAACCCCGGTGGTGGTCCCTGAGCTGCTCTCCTTAATTTTGAGCTAAATACATGCTGTGGAGCTAGTCTCAGTGTGGTGACCTTGGGTCCTTCCCTGTGCAGGTGCTAGGAGTAGGGAAGCACTGGCCTAAGCTTGTTTCCTTTACCTCTTGCTGTATCTTGGACTTCAATGTTAACATCTCAGAACAAATGTCACTGGTCTTAAGGTTTGCCTGGGACCACCTCTGAGAAGGGAAGGGTACAAGAGAGAAGGGGAGGTATGGGCAGAGACCCAGCATGATGGTGAAAACCTGGGCTGTGTGCAGTCAGATGGAGGAGAGAGAAAGCATAGGGAAAATATTAGAAAAAAAAGATATAAAATTCAGGTTTCTGTATGAGACATTCCCTCCCACCATAAGCTGCTTCCATTTCATTTCCTGTATTGCTTCAGCACTGCCCTCTCTCCTGACCATACCATTAATTCATGATGTTTGCTGTTTCCTCGGGAAATTGAATTGTCTTATTGCATGAAAATCTTGGTTCAATTTTGTTCCTTAGCGAGAGTTTCTGCCTTTTGAAGTTCCAGAGGAAAGCTTATGTACCTGCCATGGATGAGCAGTCAGGTTCAGGAAATAGGAGGCAAGGAAAAAGAGCCACAGATGTGTTATTTGAAAGCAGACTCTAATGATTTCTCATCCAATCTTCTGAGTTTCTTTGGCCATGACCTGTGATTTTCAGAGACGGTGAGAATGCTCATAGAGAGAGGTGTGATGGGTGATGATTCTGTGATTGTCTAGGTAATGCTCCCAGGGAAAAGACACACTCAGTGTAGTTTGGGGAACTGCAAGAATAGTTTAAAATTTCCCTATTTCATCCTGCCTTCAATATTCTGGTGGAGCAGATCAGACACTTTCTGTGCTACCAGAGGCTTTTGTCATCTTTTTCACAGAGTCTGTGGCTCTGATTTGGCCTCCCACCCTAAAAACTGAGAGTCTAATCTCCTCTAGTGAGAAAATTTACTTCTGCCTGCTAATGGAAATGGCACTGAGTGATCTGTGCAAACAGAGCAAATCTGAGAATATATGTACATTATAGGAAAAGTTACATATTTGAGATATTATCTAGCCATTTACAAAGATCTGTAGTTTAAAAGTAATGTTAACACAGCCTATTTTTTTAATGCACTGCACAGAACTGTTCAAGGTCCCTCTCTGCTGACCCCCCAGGAATTCACATGACTTACAGGACGTTTATGGGAAGGGTGTGATGCAGTTGAGGTGCAATCCCCCACCCGGGGCCAGACTGGAAAGCAACCCCAAGTAGTGAAACATGTGACAGATGTTGCTGCTGATGTGATAGTGGCTCTTGGTGCTGGAGGAGGGGGTGATCGTCAGCGTGCAGACACGGAGGCACCCAGGGCTGAGTCACAGATGCAGCAATGATTACCTCCTGCTCTGCCCATGTGGATCTTTAGCCCAGACACAAAACCGCAGGGACACCTCTGTCCCCCAGGCCTCGCATCTACCGAACTGTGAAAGAGATTAAATCAGGCTGGCACCGTTTTAGCAACCCTTAATCTTCGGGTTAATCTTTGGCTTGCCAAGACTTTAGTGTGTCTGAGGTCTGCTTGCCAGAGAGATGGAATAGCTGATTTACGGTGAGTCACTGCACAGCTCGAGCTGCTCAGATGGCAGTCTCCCAAAACAGGCATCTCAACTAACTTCACTTTCTTGCACCACATAAAATGCCAGGCAGTTTTCTTCAAGTCGAGCCATAGATCCCTTCCCTCCCGTTTGGGACCATGGGCTGCAGCTCCCACTCAGGTTTTCCTGCCAGGAGCACAAGCCAACCTTATCCAGAAGAAGGAATTGATTTTTCCACTTCTTGGCTATCATCCCTCTGAATGATCTAGTGGGTGACTCCAGGCACACTTAATTTCATTTATTTTTTTTTCGCATCAGCTCTTGAAAGTTCCAGTTGGGTCTCCTAATTTCTTCCATAACCTTATGAAAACACAGTTTTCATAGCTGGGCTTTCCCAGAAATTCTATTCCAGGGATGCAGCAGAATTGTTAGCAGCTAGTTAGGCCCCGTGTGTATGTTTTACCTTGTAGGTTGCAGCAGTGCCTGGAGCAAGATTTGAGGCAAGTATTCTTGGGTCTCTTCATCCTTTAAATGAAGGTATAGGAACAGACTGCTGGATTGAGGAGTGAGAAATAAAGGGAAGAGGTGGAAAATGGAAAGCAGAGAGGGAAGGGAACCTGAAAATCAAGCAGAGGTTGCAGAGGTTGCAATGGAAGAGAAGGCAGCCAGCAGGACACTGCACCATGGCATGGGACATGGTTGCTCCTGGGAAGGAAAAGGTCACCTGGAGAAGTGATGCAAAGTGGGTTTTAGCAAAAAAAGGACGTAGGGCTGTCTGTGCCACTGTACTGCAGGGCCCGTGCCAAGGACCTGGTGCTGGTACCAGAGTGAAAGGAAACACTTGTGAGGGCTGAGCTGCTTCTGCACCCAGCAGGGAAAGGCACTGGTGAGCAATGGGAGACCTTCAGAAAATCAACCTGGGACCTGCGAGGTATTGCAAGTGGTTTAGAAAAGAGTTACTAAAAAAACTGCTAGCATAGGGCTGGAGAAAGAAGGGATTTTTTTCTCAACAGAGAAAAGAGAAAAGCCAAGAAATGTCAGATGCCATAATGGACATGTGCTTTCACAAACTGGAAGGATTGCCCATGGCTTGAGTCTGCTCTTCTTCTCCAAGCCAGCACTGCCCACATAGACAGGTATTTGTGAGTTAACAGGGTTTGCTGTTTTCACTTTGCCAAGCTTTGAGCCTATTACCTGGTATGTCTGAGTGTTGAGACACAAGCAAGAACTACTGGTAGCAGAATTTCAACAGCTGTAAACAGAATAAAGGGAGTATTATCACCAAGGTGGCTGGCACTGTTGGATTAAAGAGCAAAGCTGGTTCCCCAGTGAGTAACACTGCATCTCCCACCCACAGAGCTCTATATCTGCACCCTGGTGCCCTGGACCAGCCACACTAGAAGATGTCACAGCTCCCTTCCAGCCCACATTCCTGGGGGTTTGCCATGGAAACCAGGATGCAGGAGATCACAGCTCTGCTCTGTGGACTGGGGATGGGGCTGGAGTGAGCAGCAGACCCAGAAATGGAGCTGGAGCCAAGGGTAAGGTGGAGAGCTGCACTGCTGTGTGGTGAAGGGCCAAACATGAGTTTTCAGGGCCCATATGGACAAATCATACAAAGATCCCAATATTAATAATCAGTCCCTCTGTAATTAGCTTTCACTATGACTGTTTCCAGGCCTGTGGAAACCTGGCAGTGTGTAAAAGAAATGTGTGAAGAAGTGAGCTAAAATTTCCATATACTTAGGAAATATTCTTTCCATAGGTTTGTGGAAAGGAGTGAGAGCTGGGGCTGGAAAGGTCAGCCACGCTCTGCATGGAGGAGCTCACCACAGCCATCGTTAGCTGTTAACAGGGTAACCACCATGGAAAGATAATTCCTGCCTAAAGTCTGCAGGACTTTGGGTTTGTGGGGAAGAAACGTCTAGAAGCAAGAGTAGTGAAACACCAAAGAAGGTAAAAGGAGGGAGAGAAGACTGAGTGAAGTAGGGAGGGGAAGAGGAGCTGTGGGAGTCAAGGGGAAACCTTTCCAGCTCCAGGGGAAATCCAGTGCTTTGGAAGGTTTGAATGAAACAGCTTGGGTAGGTAAAGCAGTAGGACAAGGCCCTGTGGGAACATGGAGATGGACAAACACATGCAAGAGACCTGCAGCTGAAGGTGGGGACCTGCGGGAGAAGGGATTAGTGGGCAGAGGAAGCAGCTGAGAGGCTTAGATATGGAGCAGGTAAGGAAAAAAAATTGATTACAAAAAATTATAATTTCTTCCAGGTAAACTTTGTTCAAAATACATCACTGTCCTTAAAATACTTGGCTTGAGTCATGCTCCAGCTGCCCATCATCTTCTGGGGCCAGACTGCACCTTCCCAGTCACAATGGCCCAGAAGACTTGGTGGCTCATCACCTCAGTCCCTTCTGCATGGTTGTAGCTGCAGGCAGGGATGGGAGGGGACAGGAACGATGCCATCCCACCCCAGGCCTGCATGGATAGTGGCTTGGGCAGCCCTTTTGATTCCTAAAGCTTTTCCCTTGCCCTTTGATCAGGATTTGCAGCAGGGGGAGACCTCAACCCATGTAAAGCCAGCATGGGTGCTTTGTGCCTCAACAGCAGTAAGTCCAAGGGCAAACCATGTGGGATCTGAATATCCTCTGGTTACACCTCAGAAGCCCTAATAAAGCTGCCTCTGAACTGCATCCATGGAGCAGACATCGGGTCTGGGAGACAAAGGTGCCTTTTGCACTCCTGAGGAGCACCCACTGGGGTAAGTGACATCTGGGGCACTGCCCAGGCTCAAGCTCTGCAGCTCTCCAAAAGCACATCTGCTTTCAAGGTTTGAGTGTTTCAAGGCATGTGTTGGCCCCAGTAAACAACTTAGCAGAGAAGACAAAGCAGAACTGTGCAACACCTGATGGACTGTTCACAGTCAGGGGGATAAGAGCCTGGTGCTGCCCTAAGCTGGGCAAAACACTCCTTTAAGGAAAATGATGGGAAAATGATGATGTCTGGCACTGTATTGCCAGGATTTGGCCCAGCAGATGAGCTGTTGAAGGGTTTGATAAGATAGGATAATGCTTCCAAACCATTTTTTGACCCACGTTGCACAGTGTATAATGAAATAAGGAGATTTGGGAAGGTTCAACCAACTAAAGGCAGGCAGTGATTTCACAGAGCTGCACATCCTCTTTGATGATTACCATCTTTCCTCCCCTTTCAGGCATGGACCTGAGCTGTGCTTTAGATTGCATCAGGCTTTTGACATAATTTCTGAGAGCTCAGCTTTTGTAGATTCACTTGTACATGAAAAGTTCTTGAAAACCACAATAGTCAGCAACTTCACAGAAAAGCAATTTTCCCAACAAGAATTAATGCAATTAAGGGGAGGGGGATGTGTGCTGGAGCTTAAGATGGATGATTTCAAATACACAAGGAGGGTAGATGGGACAAGAGCAATGGAAAGGCAGGAACAGAATAATCATCTGGATTTCAGAGCCTGTCTTTTTGCTGGCTGGAGAAGCTGATTGCTTTTTTAAATAGAAATCAAAAGTTGGATGCTCACCAGTGTGAGACTCTGATTATTAGATGTCTCAATGATGTGTGATCAAATCCTGCCATGCACCAGTGGCCTTGTCTGACCACTCCTGGAGTGGGTCATTGCAGGGGAAGGTCTCAGCCTCCTCCTCTACAAGACCAAATGCCCCATGTGCATCTCCCAGTGTGAGTGCTCTTGCTGCCTCTTTCTAAATGGCTGCATTTTTTTATCATAGCCTTCTTTCTCAGGTATCTGCTGCTTGGCAGGGTCAATCAGGTCACTCAGGAGTGGTAAAACAGGATTAAGGCAATGCTTGACAGAGCAGGGCATGAAATGATGGGTCACAGAAGTCCTGGCTGATGTACAGAAGCAGTGGGGTTGATGTGGAAGGGCTGTTGCTGACTTTGGTCCAACAGGCCAGCCCAGCACTGACTCCCCTTCACACTGTGGCAGAGCAGCTGAGGCTGCACCTCATGCTGGAGCCTGCAGGGCCACCTTGGCCTCTGCTGCAGGTCAGGTGTGTCTTGCTCCAGCTGCACCGAGGGCCTGGGGGTGGGCAGGATGGGCAGCACTGACCCTGCTGCTATAAGCCTGGCTCTCTCAGCCTGGAACACAGAAGAAATGTTTTTGCAGCCTCCATCAGAACCCCAGAAAACACAGAGAGCTAACACTCGCAGGATGAGCTGTTGCCAGCTACTCTGCACACTTGGGGCCCATTGGGCAGCCTCTCCCCTGCAAGAGCAGAGGAGCCACTGCCTCCAAAGCTCTCTCCCCTCGGTGACCGAGCATCACCTGCTGCTGCCACTGCTCCAGCTCCCCACGGGCACTGCAGCACAGCACAGCCCAGGCACAGCAGATGGCATTCAGCATCCACTCAGAGAATTGACTGTCAGATGCTTTGCTCCCTCCTGTTCTTCAGCTGCACCTTCTCATGGGTGATGCCTTTGCCAGGATACTTCACATTCCCTTAAATAAAGAAATTCCTTCACTCTGGGGGTGGCATGGATGGCAGTGGGCGAGAGCATGGGCTTTACACTTTCTTCATACTTCTGGAGCTTACAGGGGGAAAAAAAAACAGCTGCTGCTTTTTCGTTCCATCCTTGTAATGTTAACAGAAGAGATGTGGAAAATGAGCTGCTGAGTATGGGCTGAGACAGCCTGAGCCCCAGCAGCAGTGGGTGTCCAAAAGGACACTTCCAGCACAAGGCACTTGCAGGTGGGAGCCTGTCACACCACTTGCAGGGTGCAAGCAGCTCACCAGGAGAAGCCTCACTAATTAATAATTACAGTCCTATTTCAGCATAAAATCAAATGACATCTCAGCACCCCAATGAAGGAGGTTTTATTCCCCTTCTCACACCCCCCCCGAGGGATAAATGCCACTTGGTCTTGTGCATAACAGGAGCTGCTGAAATCCCAGGGTCAGAGCCAGAATGCAGATGCCCAGTTGCTCTCAGCCCTGAAGCCAAGAGGGGTTGTTGCTATGGGAATGGAGAGGGGACCTGCAGACAGCATCTGGAGCCTGTATCTTTCCCCGTCCGAAGCAGCTGGATCTGGAGGGAAGCAGAACTAAAAGGAGGTGGCAGAGAGAGACAGAGGCACAGCAAAATGCATGCATGTTAGAGGAGGGACCTTCCCAGAATGAGAGTACAGTGGGATACAGAAGAGCGGGGACACCAAACTGCCAGGCAGCGGTGGCTCAGCTTGGTAGGATAAACCTGATTTTCTGCTCTGTTTGACACTGGAAACAAATCCTGCCAAAGCCCAACTGTAGCAAGATGGGATCTGCCTCGTCTACTTACCGGCCCAAGTGTATTTATTTGGATATTGACGGAAGAATTCAAAAGGTACTTTAGCTGTTTTTCACAAAGTAGCGGCTCCGGACGCGGCGGCTCCGCTGCACCAGCGATTTCTGCAACGCGACTCGGAGCGCGTTCGCATTCGGCGCCGGTGCGGGCTCCAAACGCCTTTTGAAGGGGAAGGGGGGGGATTTCCAGCGGCTTCTGTTTGCTGCACGGCTGTTTATTTAAAGGGGAAGGGGAGGCTGGCAGCAGGGCAGGGCTGAGCGCTGCCAACACGCGCTCGCTGCCAGCTTTCCGGGCAGGATTCCTCTCCCGGAGCAGCGTCGCGATGTGTGTACAAAGTTTTGCCTCTGGGCAGGTTTTCCCCCAGGCAGTGGGCAGCCAGCACGCCGAGTTCTTGGGAGAATAGCTGCCGGAGGGTTTGGCGATGGGCATTACCCTCCAGCCAAGCCGAAGGACAGGCAGGGGCGATGGATGTGCCGCTGCCTCCCCGGGGGGTGGGGGG
>NW_008653428.1:72854-75381 GCF_000695815.1 Acanthisitta chloris | reverse complement strand
TGCCTCCTCGGGGGCTGAGGGGTCCCTGCCGCCCTTGCCGAGCTGCTCGTAAATGCCGATAAACGTTAATTAAAACTTTCGCTTCCATTAGGCTGCCTTGTTTGGTTAGCCACGGTTCACAGCGCGGGGGGAACTGGGGGAGAAATGTTTTCTGGCTGAAAGGCAGAGCTCGCACGCTGCCGGGCTGAGCCCACGGCTTTCCAACGGGAACAATGCCGCCGCCGTTCTGCAAGGCTTTTTGTCCTGGGTTTTTGGTTAGTAATTCTTTGGCCACAAACCAAGTGCCTTTTCTGTAATAGAGAGCTGCCCTGAGGCTCCCAGAGCAAGTCAATTCCGACTTGCAAATTTCAAATCTCTCTCGTTTTCCTGCTCTCAATTTTCATTTCACCCAGCCTCGCCTTTTGTTTCTCCTTTAAAACGAGTCAGCAAAGCCTTTCCCGTCCCTCCCCTTTGCTGTAGGAGTGAAGGGAGGTAAGAGGAGAGCTGATACTCACAGTCCCGTCCCACCACACACGTCTCCGTTGCCTACAGTCCCCTCCGCCCTGGAGACCCAACGCCACCGCCGAAGTCGTGTCCTCAGCAGCAAGACTTTGGAGAATCCCAATCTGTGTCAGATTCCCCAGGGAAGGATGCTCTTCATCCTCCTCAGACGTGACGGTGGTCCCTCTGCCTCCACGGGCTCATCAGTGCTCAGGCACTGCTTCTCTTTTGCCAGGGCTTGATGAATTGGTTGTCAGACAGCCCTCCCGGAGCAAGGATTGTATGGAGCTCCCTGGCACCTGCACAGTTCAGTACAAATATGTTTTGGCATTTTGAAAGGGTGGTGAGTGTTTCCATAGATGTCAGTAAAGCACATTGTCATCTATGCTAGATGGGAGAAAAAACCCCACAGCATTTCTCAGCACAGGTCTCTGGAGAGGACTTTTGACACTTAAAAATGCAGAAGAGGCACAGTCACATGAGCAAGCAAATGCAAACTCAGAAGGTATTAAGGGGGTTTAAGCTCGATAAACATGATGTGTTTCTTTTGTCAGATGTAAAAATCCATCTGTGCAATGCTTGGAAGGATTCCTGAAGTAAAAATGCCGTGTAAATGGGGTTCACCCAGGGGTAAGCAGGGCATAGATTCTCATGCCTCCTCAGTAACAACATCATTAGAAAGAAGGGAGGGGGGGAAAAAAGCAACAATCCTTAATCTTCCAAGGAATGCAGCACTGAAGGCTTCTAAAGGGAACTCATTAAATCAATGCTAAGCTACTTGTCAACCAGTAACGAGGTATGAGCTTCATTATAACAGCACTTGTTGAGTTTGAAAGGGCTTAGCTCCAATTTACAACTGGCTTGCTGGGCATAAAGGTCCTGAAATAGAACTGGGCGTCCTACCACCGTGCTGGTTGTGATGGCAATTATTCACAGCCAATGTTGTGTTTCTACGGTCTTGTCCTGAATTTCTACCAGTGCAGCCACAGGGTGTGCTACTGACTTTGGGAGAAGTTGTTTCACCTCGGCACTGGGGTGAATGAAGGGACAAACCTGGCTCAGAGAGCTGTATGCTGCCTCCCTGGGGAACCTGGGCCTTGCAGATGAGCACTTGAAAGTGCTCTGCAGCAGCAGTGTGGAATTAAGCTAAGCAGGTTTGTGTGTTGGCAGGTCCACAGGGGCACAGCAGTGAGGGCAAAGGGACACAGTGATCACAGAAGAAGAGTTTGCTGGATTTGGAAACCTTCTTGGTAATTATTGAAATAGCAGGGGTTGGAAGTGAGACCATGCCAAGTCCAGCACATCCCAAAGGTCCATATCTGCAAGGCCAGTGCCATGAACAGCCAGAAGTCCAGTAGCCTCCTGTGGGAGACTGAGGGGAGAAGGAATCCCAGCCCAGTGCTGCTATGCATCACTCCTACACCACACTGAGGAAGTCTAGCCCTTGGCTCCACAACTTCTCAGCTTTCCCCTTGTCCCCATCCTGCTTGAGCCTGCAAAGGCTCCCAGTTGTTTGTCACAGTTTGGTAAACTGACCTTCCTGAGGCACAGCCAGGCACAAAATGGTCTTCACCCCAGCTGACCTCAGGGGTGGACTCTCTTCCAGTGGGCAGACCTGACTGAGCATCTCCCCATGCTGTGGCAGCACAGGCTCAGCTTTGGGAGGGACCTGAGATGACCCACCCCAGCCCAGCAGACACCAGCCATGGTACCCCCACAGCACCTGAGCTCAAGATCCCCAAAACTGTGGTTCTGGGCTGCTGGTAGCTCTGTCCCAGCCAAGGGGCAGGGGGTGGGGGTCTCCCATGGGGCAGCTGCATCCCAAGCTGGCAGAGGTAGAACCAAATGTATTAGGAGGCAGTGGGGATGGCTGTGCCAGGGCTGTGGGGAGGGAATATAAAGGTTTTTGTGGTGTTACAGCTACACATTGAACCAGGGCTCTGCACAAACCAGCTTCAGAGAGGTCTAGAGAGAATGATCATAAGCTGAGATGGGGAAGATTCAGATTAGATGTTAGGAAAAAAACTTTCACTCTTAGGGTGTTCAA
>NW_008653428.1:53197-72797 GCF_000695815.1 Acanthisitta chloris | reverse complement strand
ATCTGATGCTGGAGAATATGGTTTAGGGGTTACAGCAGAGTGGCAGGTTAATGGTTGGACTTGATGATTTTAGAGGTCTCCTCCAAACTTGCTGATTCCATGATTCTATGATTCTAGGTCACTTGTTCTCAGAGCTGACTGAAAGATGAGATTACAGCAGAGTGCACTTCCCATCCAGCACCCACATAAAGAGATGCACACCTGGGGGAAGCAAGTCGTGCTCACTTTATTTATTTTTCAAGGATTCTCTCACCCAGAAACAGGCAGCAGTTCATTATCTGCTTGCATGGCCACACACCTCCCTCTGCGCTCCGCACGCGCCTGGGGCTGAGACACCTGGAAACCTGTCCCAGCCCACAGCCTGCTCTGCTGCCAGCTGAGGGAGGAGGCAGTGGGACAAGGGGAACCCATGGCTGTGTTTCTTTAGCATAAGGTGATCTCGCTGTACCACCTGGGCTGGGATTTCTCCTGGTTACTGGAGTGCCACTAGTTGGGGTCAAGCACCCAAACCCCCAGACTCGGTGGAGAGGTGAGGTTTGCTCTGTCAAATTTAAGCTGGATTTGGAGCCTTATTTTCCTTCATAATGTTATTAACCCTTTGGCTGCGTTTTTTGAGAAAAATTGCTGTTGAGTCTGTTTCAAATTAAAAATCCACCAGCAAGAAAATGTTCCCTAGCTGATGCCCAATTTATTTTTTCCATGAAGAAACTACTGGGAACATTTTCTTTTGACCTTTGAGATTTAAATGCTAGCAGAGCTGAACCAGCCAGTGGCCTTATTCCCAGCTGGTGGCTTCATGGCTCTCCTTTTCAAATGTCACAGGGTAGAGGATTTACTTTGAGAGTTGTAAGGGATTCCTATGAGGAAAAATGCTTAATCTGAGAGGATTTCTGTTTTCAGCATCTTAATCAACATCATATTTATAACAAGGATGGAAAGTCAGAGGGGTACAGAGCCTGAACTAACTGGAAAAAAGGAAGGACTGCCACTTTTGTCAAGGGTTCTATGAAGTCATTCAGAGTGGTACTTTCCTCCTCTTCAGAAAGCAAGCAAAGAATTTTGGAGTCATTTTGCTGCCACTCTGGATGTTAAACAGAGAATTGCCTTCTTTTTTTTCCTGAAAGAAACCTATTTATTCAAGTTTTCTGGATGTCTACTGAACTGCTCTGTGGAGCAGGACACTGAGCCTTCCATGTCCACTGTTCCCCTTGGCCCAAGGTCCCCAATGAACAGAACCAGACTCAGACTGCGTTTCGATGCTGTGGTTATTACATTGAAACATCAGCACACAGGAATCATGTCTGTCATGTGAGCTTTGCTTTTTAATTAGAGCAACAGCATCTGTGGTATAAATGCCTAGACTCCAGCAAACCCAACAGATTTTTCCAGAGCTCACCATGCTATTTATAACACATCAAACTGGATTCAGATTAAAAACAAAGCACAGCACAAAAATAATGGCATGACAATCCCTTCAAGGCAACTAAGTATTTTTGCATCCCAATGACTCTGTCAGCACAGCCAGGCAAGTCCATGGACCCTATCCCTTGTCTCTTTGGACTGAGGATTTCAGGGTACACCCTTTCAACTGCTGACCATCAAAGGGGTGCAGAGGAGAGGTGTTCATGGGCAGTCAGGACATGGGCAGCTCCAGGGCCACTCTGTCCAGGTTCTTCCCATGCTTAAACAAGTCCCACTCTGTCCAGGTTCTTCCCATGCTTGGGAAGTACAAGTTGGTACCAAATCCTGCTTTAGCATGGTGAGGCATAAGTATGTTTTTGTGGTTTCTTAGTGCTGGCAGATCTCTGTGGATGAAGGAGGGTGCGAGGTATAGTCAGTAGGTTGCACAAGGCTCTCTTAAATGTTACTTCCCTTCTTCTGTGAGCCCAAATGACTTAAAACATAATGAGTCAAGTCAACTTAATGGTTAGACTTGATGATCTTAGAGGTCTCTTCCAACCCTGATGATTCTATGGGATCCTTCCTTGCTCATAGTGAAAGAGCCTGAGTCTGGCCAGTGGTCTTAGCTCCCTGATTTTAGGTGGACCTGGTGAATTCAAGGTAGCTGCTAGATGTTCTTGTTGCAAAGCAGCACGAAATGAGCAGCAGGTTCCTAAAACTCCATCACATTACAGCACACAAACATTTTCAGGAGAAAAAAATTGGCTTAAACCCATGTTTTTAATGAAGTGAAAGATAATGTCATTCTGTGCTCTTTATCTCCCTTCTCCTTCCTCCCCTGTGAGTGCTCCTGAGATCATTTAAGGAACCAACTCATAATCCCAACACAGCTCTGTAATTCCAGCATAGCTCCATATTTCTTCTGTACCCATCACCCAGAAAGGCTTGTTTACTGCTGTTTATGTTTCTGAAGTCACACTCAGTCTATTGTATTTATTGTGGTTTATGTTCACACTAGACAAAGTGTAAGTTTAACACTCTGAGTTTACACTGTACTCGTAGATAACTCTAGTGTTACCAATGGGTTTGGACAAGCCAACCATAGCCACTTATACAACAAATACAGCTCTCCTGGCTCAGTGCAAACAAGACAAAACCATTCTGTTTCTGGCACCTTCCTCATGAACTTCTACAGCTCCAAGTCAGCCTTTGGCTGGTGTCTCTCCATACCTACTCTTCCTTACTCAGTTAACTAACATTACCCTTCTCACAGTCCTGTATTATCAAGCACATTGCAATGTCAGACTTTAATCATGTGACTAGTTTTAGAACAAGCAGCCTAGCTCCACTCACATTTAAGTGAGGACATTTGGTGCTAAAGCATCCTTATTATCCAGTTTACAAAACATTTCAAGCCTAATGAATTCATGTGCTGCAGGGTTAATTACACATAGTGTTCCATTAGCAGAAAACATGTGCCCTTTTTATGTTAAGAAAAGCCAGACTAGAGACATTTGTGTTGCTTGTCAAAGGCTGAAATACTTTTATGAAATAGTTTTGTGTCTGCTGCAGAAAATAAGAAGCTTTCAGCTCGGTCTCTCACAGCCTTGCTGGTTCCTGGACGTGTTCTGCCTTTAACCATCAGTACTGAAGGACTGAATATTAGCAATGTGTCCCTTAGTATAGTCAGTAGGTTGCACAAGGCTCTCTTAAATGTAACCTCCCTTCCTCTGTGAGCCCAAATGACTCTAAAATGTAGTGAGTCAAGTCAATTTAACGGTTGGATTTGATGAGCTTAGAGGTCTCTTCCAAGCTTGAGGATTCTATGAGATCCTTCCTTGCTCATAGTGAAGGAGCCAACCTCTGCCATGCTGTCCCTTTCAATGGATGTCCAACATTGTCCTGGATCACACATATATGAGTGTTTCTATGACATATTTCTTTCCTAAAAAGAGAAAAATCCCTTTTCTTAAAGCTCTGCCTTCAGGGGTGTTACAGGGATGGGAATTGCAACTTACCACATGCCACATGCCTCAGGATCTTGGTATGTCAGCTCTGTTGGCAGCTCCTGTCTCTTATTTTAGGGTAATGTATATAATTAGGAAACTTAACGGGATTCACCCCAGTTAATTATTCACCATAGTCATCTCAAAGCCAGTGATGACTGCTCCAGGCTAGTCATGTAGGTTCCCCCATAGTCACTGATGGTGTCTGGTATCTCCAGAGGATGATTCATCCCATCTTGAAGAGAGTTTTGGAGACATGTGGGCTAATCTACTGTTTGGAAGTTGTCCTCCTTTCCTGCTGGCAAGAGAGGGAGTCTAGCAGAGAGATACACGTGATACTGAACTTGTAGATGGTTAAAGCTACGTCAGACAAATCCCACTCGTACATTTCCCTTAGGAGTCCTGTAGAAATGAACATTGTCAGGCTGTGTCCCTGCCCAAAGGTAAGTGTGAATCAACAGGATTACAGAGCTCTGGCTTTTGGAAGCAAAACACCTACCACGCTCCTCAGCCTCTAACAGAAGCTGTGTTTGAAGAGCTTGGGAAGTTTTCATTTTTGCTCAGACTCTCAGCTGAGGACCCTCATGTTCTCTCCCCACACATGTACGTGCACTTATTTTCTGTTCTTCCCTTACAGAAGCTCCTACTGCACCAAACAGATGGTGAATCTGGCAGACTATTTTTAATACCGCCTAACATTCGAAGCACAGATAAATGAGTGGTTTTCTGAGTATCAGCTGTTAATTAGTGCAAGAAATAAAAGGGACAGATAGTTTGGATATAGTTGGGCTCACGCTATGTTTGTATCTGAATTCAAAGAATGAGGAACATGGAAGATGTTTAGATATGGGGTTTTAGGTAAGGCTTCTGTTGGATATTGGAATCTGTGACTGATAGGTCATTTATTGCTAATTTTTGAGGAAGACCAATTTGCTTACACATCTAGAAATAGGAATTCCTTCCAGTGATTCTTAAAAACTTCTGGATCCTGCTTCATTTTGATATAGACAAGAAAGACCACTGGAGAGACAGGGAAAATCCCAATGAAAAATTTCACATCAGCTTTCTGCCTTAGTAGTGTAGAAATCCTCCATGAAAGCTGCCGTTACTGAAGCGGCAACAGTTTTCACAGTCCATGCAAGATACCTGAATTTTACCAGAATCTTTTCTGACACACAATTCCCCAGTCTCATTAGTGAAAGATTGTAATTTAGATTGTTTCACCTCTGCAGTTTCAGCCCTGACTCTGAACATTGCTCACTGAACTGAGTGAAAGACATCACTGAGTACTAAGATCTTGAATACAGCAGGTTGAGACCAGCAGAAGGTAGTAGAACTGAAAACTGAAGGTACACTGGCTTCAAAAATATTTCTGCATTTTTTAATTTAGGAATTTTACTAGGGTAAAAAAAATAATCAAACGCGAGTTAAACTCTTGGAAGAAAAACCCAATTACCAACAGCAGATTAGAACAGGATAACATTCTGGACAGGGTTTGCTGTTTACAGAGAGGATTAGCTGTTCTGAGGATCAAATATAGAACAGAAATTGGATTTGTAAGCTGTGTTTTTACCCATCCTATCTGAAAGCAAAATACAGTGTGATTAGTTGTAAACTGGTAGGTTACAGAGTGTGTGCACAATGGTCCCTTGGTAGTATCTCCATCACAGTCCTTAATACTGAACTGCCCCTCTGAGTGGGAAAACCAGCCAGAGTACCAGGGCTCTTAATCCCTGCTTTTCCTGAGAGAGGGTTTTAAATCCCTGTCCTAGACCAGAGGTGGATACTATGAATTAAGAAACAACGGCCCCTTATTTCAGAGGAAGATGTTTCCAAAATACAGACCTGTTTCCAGGAAAGAAAGCAGTCCCACAGAAGTGAGCTCGGGGCCCGGGACCAGGCACCCCCATCGAGCCACGCTGTCCTACTTTGCAGCCACTGCATGCTTCGTCAAAGTATTATTTCCACTCCAAAAAGCCTCAGTTATTATTCATTCTGTTTTCCCCCCATTTGCGTCACGTTGCTTTCCCAGGCACACAGAAAGCATTCCCCACTTAAATCAAATGGCTTCTGCCTGGTCTTGGTGGAGACTCATTGAGACAAACAAGTTAAACATTCAGAGAAGACTGGATTTATTGTCATTTCTTTCTACGTGTGGTAGATCACAGAGTTATAGGATGGTTTGGGTTGGAAGGGACCTTTAAAGGTCTTCTAGTTCAAGGCCCTGCCATGAGCAGGGACATCTTCAACTAGATCAGATTCCTCAGAGCCCCATCCAACCTTGAGTATTTCCAGGGCTGGGTCATCCACCACCTCAGAAGTTTTTCTAACAATAATAGGGACAGAAATATGAAATCATGTTAACTCTCAAACAGGGCCAACAAGTTGTTTGCAGATGCTGCATCACTTTTGAGGAATACATTCTTTTCCTCCTGGCACAAATCCAAGGGAAATGCAATTAACTGAGTTTATACATGGCTGATTTTCTTCCTGGCATTTAGTCATCAATCTGCAAGCTCTGTTTCCCTTTCCTATGTGGTGTGTGGCTGCTGTGACTGCTTAGCCATGATTTTAGCTCTGCCTTTGCTTTCATAAATGACACTGGCAAATGTGTGTCTTGTGTTGACTGGTCTTGTACCACCAGGCAACATTGGAGTCCCTGTGTCCACTCTTTCTTGTAGGAGGTGAGTCAGGAGGTTCATCCTTGGCTTTTTTGGGCTGTACTGACCTGCATGAATGTGCACTTGGTTGATGTGTATTATGGGGAAACCTGGAATTTCATTGTAGGAAACCCTACACATGCATGATCTTAGCTCACTACCACAGCTGTAGAAACTGCTCTGAACTCCTGTCTTTGGCCTCTGTTATGCTCCATAGCAAGGTCTCAGTCCTGTCCTAAGCAGTGATATGTTCCAGCACCAGCCATGAATGCAGGGAGTGAAGTGCTGTGAGACAGGTCACAGCAGTGATTTGTCACCCAGCATAGGGACAGGGACCTAAGCAAGATGATGACTGTGGGTGAGAGAGAGCTGAGACAGATTTGAAGGGAGATGAAGTTCCTCAGTGCTGACTGTGGGTCTGGATCAGACCCACACACAATACCAGACACTTATCACCATGGACACCCAGGCGGAGCAGCAGTGGCTTCAGGACACCTGCCCAGGCAAGGACATCCTCACAGGACTGGGTGAAATGCTCTTTTCTGCAGCTAGTGCCAACGGGGCTGCCTGTCCTCAAAGCTGCAGGTCAACAACATCTGCAGGTCACGGGACAAACCATGTGGCCCAGATGGATGAAATATGGCCACAGGCCAAGTGCCACTATATTGCCTTCATGTTGCTAATGACCCCACAATGCTAATGGACTTCAGGCAAATAGGATTCCTGTACTGTGCTGGACCCATCAATAGTACAGAGTACTGTCCTCCCATCTCTCCAAAATACATTCCAGTTGTATTCCATCGGCACAACTGGCATTGAATTTTTGGAGAACATGAACCTGTGGACAATAACAGGAGCAATTGCATTTTGCTGGGAAACGTCAGGCTGGCTGCTGTGTTTTAGAGCAGAAGGGAAATGGTCAGAAAAGCTCAGCTGATTGCAGGAGAAGAAAACTTCAATAGCATGTGCTTTGTGATTAAAAACCACAACCAGCTGAGGACAACCATCCTGAGATGCGTATCAAACTGCAGTGGTGATTCACAAATCCACTTTTAGCAAACTTAAGCAAAAATGCCAAGCATGGAAAGCTAAAAAGCATGTTTGGAGATGGCTCATGGTCTAGTATCACAATCTTTGTTCTGCCTCCCACCCTTTCACTATTACATGGAGTAAAAGGAACCATGAAAATTCATCCTCAATGCATTGAAAGCTCCTACTGCTTTCTATGAGCCAGGCCAATTGTCCTACCTTTAATGGGTTTTAATATTTTTTTTAATCTTTTCCTCTCCTATCTGTCCTGGTCAATAATAATTGATTTCCAGAATAAGAAACCTCAATACCTGAAATAGCACTCCTGGCAGATCACAAGCCTTTCCCCTCTGTTCAGCTGCAATTAACATCATCTGCTCAGACACTGCATGCACCAGTTGTTGTGCTCTCCAATACTCTGTCAGCCAATTTTAGCAGCTATCAGCCTGGCAGGATGCTGTGTTCTGCTAGGAGAGGGATTTCAGCCCTGTCTGAACTCTATTGGCTATGTTTTATTGCCTTGATTGCTGCTGTATTTTAATAACCAAGGGTCAATCCCTGGGCAACACAGACATTTAATACACACCCATTTCCCCAGCAGCAGTTACTACCTACCTCAGCAACCAACTGCCTTCGTGTTTTATAAAGATATTGCCTGGAGTAATCTCATCTGGGTCAGAAAACAAGGAAGGTGGGTGTATACATATGTATGGGTCACAGCCCATCTCTTAAGGTGACCACAATTGTCCTCTTCTCTGGCACAAAACCCCTGATGCTTCGCTCACCACCAGTGAAAACTGAGGGCTGAAGCTTTGCTTTGGCATCAACTCAACTGTCAGTGGACCACCAGGACTAACCAGCCTGGCCAGATCTTGCTGTGTTGTCCCAGCTCTGCTAGAACTTCAGGGTTGTGTGCCCCAAGCTCTGAGCAGGCATTAACAGCTTGTCACTGGCAGAGCATCCCGTGGGCTCTCCCACTGCCAGCAGCACAGGTCTGGTCATCACTCTGTGACACCTCTGGGTGAGGGATTTCCCCTGGTGCCTGAAAGGCACCTTAGAAAAGGCACATAGGAACCACATTACTGCAATGCTGTTGTGGTTTAGGCATTAAAGCACCTGAAAGCCAAGGCTGATGGAGTGGTGCTGCAGGCTTAATTACCTTCTGGCACCTACACCTTTCAGAAGAGTCTTTGATTAAATGATATGTCATTTATCCAGTGTGGTCATCACCATGCTGAACACACAGGACCTGCTCAATGTGGGAGCCTTGGGAAAAGTCGTGGCATGGGATTGTGTCACTGAAGACCATATCATAATGTGATCAAGGGGATGTTGTGCTCCTAGATGTGCTGCTCAGTCTTCTCTATATAGTGACTGCCCAGTGTGTGTGGAAGGATGGTGGGGATGAAGAGGTCTTTGGGGGCATGGGAAGGCAACAGTGGCAAGTTTTGTAATTCCAGGTCTGAGCTCTGACCTAACAGCCTGACAGTCAGCTGGAATTTTGGCATAAGCTGGGGAGGAGAACCCTCTGCTCAGCTTAAAGCTAGTTTAAACTGGTGCAGTCTAAAAAGCAGTGCCCTTTTAAACCATCCAAGGACCTCCCCAAATCTGGGCTGCTCTCTTCCTCAATCTGGGCTCTTGCATCCTTAAATTTACAGTTGTTATCATCCTTGAGGAATACTGCATTATGAGAAACCTTTTGTTCACATACATTATTGCTCTACTTCTGAAAAGCAGTTAGGTCTCCAGAGCTTACTTGCTTTATCAAAAAAGACACAGGTTTAAACCATCCAAGGACCTCCCCAAATCTGGGCTGCTCTCTTCCTCAATCTGGGCTCTTGCATCCTTAAATTTACAGTTGTTATCATCCTTGAGGAATACTGCATTATGAGAAACCTTTTGTTCACATACATTATTGCTCTACTTCTGAAAAGCAGTTAGGTCTCCAGAGCTTACTTGCTTTATCAAAAAAGACACAGGTATTAAACAGAAGAAACATTCCTTATTCCTGCTCACAAGTCAAATCAGGTAATTGAAATCAGAGAATGTGCCTTAAAATTAGCCCAGTTCATGCCTGAATAGAGTTCATATCTCCCTGGGAACTAACCCTCCTCTCTCTTCATCTTCTTTTTTTTCCCTCTGCTGCTGTTCCATTTGGAAGGTGATCTTTAGTAAATACTGCAACTCCAAAGATATTATGGACCTCTTCTGCATTGCAACAGGATTACCAAGGTAGGTCTGTCTCTTCATTTGTGACATTCATTTCACTTTTGTTTCTTTACTTCTGGGAACAATTTAAAGACAGGCCCCAGAAGATTTATTTAGCTGCTATTCAGGCTTCTCTCTTGTTCCAGTCTAATGGAAGAAGAAATTGGGGCAATCCAGAGAGCACCAGCTGGAAAAGTGTGGAAGTTCTGGCAGGGCATTGAGCTACCTCAGTGCTGGCTGTGCCCAAGGAACAGAGTGGAATAGAGTGGAACAGAGGAGATATAGTCTAAAATGATGAAAGCAGGTGCAGGAGCTCAGCCCTGAGTACAGAAAGGCTGTGTACACCTACCTGTTATACCTCAGCACTACATTTTTGCCCATCTTGAATGAAATGCAACCATATGTTTAGAACCTGGTTTTCAGGGAAAAATTTGGGGCCAATGAGAAGCATTGCCACTAGGGCATAAGTGTTCTGTTTAGATGCAGTACAAACTTACCCCAGGTATGAGACAGTCGAACACAAAGAGCCCAGCGGAACCATTTTATAGAACATAAATACCTCCAAATCCATTGCCCAGGCCAAGTATTTTCTGGTTTATGTTATCCTGCAAAGTCCATGTATCCTTCCCTCCTGCTATAATTTCCTGTAGGGTTTGTGTCTTGTCTTCCACCTAGAGAGCAGCATCTAACTGAACCCTCTGTGCTGAGAAGGATTCAGGATCAGGTGTAGGTGTGTGTCAGGGTGGGAGAGATCAGTGTGTGCTGGAAGGTGACATGGTCTAGAATTCATCTGCTTCTGCACCCTGTCCAGGGCAGTGGAGCAAGGGAAGGGAAGCCCCTTAGTGACCTCTAGAAGGGGAATCTGCTGTCTGCACACAGACCTCGAGCAGCACAGGCCAGATACACACAGCATGCAACAAAACAAAATCCTTACCTTTGGACACACAGGCTTAACACACAGACAAAGCACAGGCAAAAATAAGCCAATCCTTTAATCATGGGTTTATTGCATGACTCCAGCTCTGGGGATTGAAAGATAAAGTTGTCTATATTGACTCAGAATTTGCATAAGCTGCTAGACAGCTTATTAATGCCCCTTGCTGTTTATCCTGACCATTTCCTCCCTGAGGTTAGTAACTCTCATTTGCTTGTTATGTCAAATACTTTCACTCCGTCACCCAGGAAAATTTGGCAGTTTTAGTGAAGCATGATCAGGGTGTTTGGCATTTTATTTTCATCCAAAGATTTCCAAAGCACTCTGCGGTTCACGCAGGCTCTTGGAGCCAAAGTAAACCTCCAAGGTTTACGTCTGAGCCTATGAGATCACACTTAGCACAGTATTGGGAAAAAAAAAAAGGCTTCGTATTCAGCAAGACGTTTGTCTTGTTTGTGTTGGTAAAAGAGTAACTCAATAATTTCAAGACATTCATAGAACCAATAGTCATTTGTACAGTGTGAGTCAATACTTAGATGCTGAGTCAATGTATCACAAATCTCAGCTTTTTAGTAGAAATTATTAGTCAGTGAGTCAACAGAATACATGAGTGAGCAGGGAGCAAAGTCTGCACTGAGATCAAAGATCATCACATTTACCATTTTACCAGAAACATCTCTGGTAACTGAAATGGATGAAGCATCAAAGCTACCCTGTGCTTCGCCCCTTTGTGCTCCAAGGTATCACAGGTCCCAGACAGTGCCAGACCAGCAGTGCTGCAGGAGAGAATATGTCTCTGCACCACACACAGCAGCACACAATTTCAACCAGCATTTCTAGGTCAAATAATCCTCTTTGGAACATGCTTTTCAGGAACACAACAATCTCCCTTTTGACGACAGACAATTGCATGGTGTCCATCGATCCCACAATGCCTGCAAACACAGAGAGGTAAGCCTGGCTGCCACCTGCACTTCAAAAACAGGGTCAAGCCCAAGGGAAGAGGGGGTGGCTGCTTGCAGATGCCTTTTGTGTGCAGCGGGAGGTGAGCAACTCCTTGGAGGGAGGGAGATGACAGTAAGAAGTTCATGCTGGCCTGTAACACTAATGCCTGCTGGTTTTGAAGATTTTTGCTTGTTATTAAACTAGGAGTAATTGCCTGAGGGAAAAATACTGCTTTTAAGTAATCAATGTAGAACATCGCTTCCAATCCTTCCCTGCTTGCTGTCAAGGCTCTCAGCTCCTTTGTTCCCCTGCTCCTTATTGCTCTGTTAGGACACAGCCAGGAGGTTACTTGAAAAGCAAAGTCAAAGTCTTTGATTTTAGGTCTTTTCCCTGCTGGCTTGGGCCCTTCCTGCCTCCAAATCCCTTTCTGTTTTTCTCCCTGTCTTCCTGTTGCTTTTTCAGCCTGTCACTTTTCGTTTCACTCTACCTGTTGCAGTCACTTCTGCTGTTATTTACTTCATTCATTGAGTATTTCATTATTGCCTACCCACTGCGCTCACTGATACCATGTGATGGAGCCCCAACAGTTGGGAGGGAGCAGCTGCACAGGATGATGAGCAAACACAGAGCAAAAGTTGATCCCTACCAGTGCAGCTCCCTCTGACCTACCAAATATCCTCACCATCTCAGTCCACAAGCTGTCAAGTCTTGCCAAAGAGGAGGCTTTTTTTGCCATGTTCATTGTGTGACCATAGAGCTCAAGAAAGGTCTCTCTGTCTCTAGTAAACCAGAGGGTTCAGAAAAAATGTCCCTTGCATATTTAAACTGTCAGGTTTTAAGAGAGCTTGGAATATATTCAGATATTCTTCCTAATTTGCAGGTAGAATGGATGTGAAATGCAAACTGCTTTCTGAGTGTTGCTAATATCAACCCTCTCTGACTCTTCCAGGTCTCCATACAAAGTGATCCCTGTTGCCACTGGGCAGCTCTCAGGTAAAATGACCCTTTTGTACTGAACTTACTAAAGCTGAATTTGTGAACATTTATATGTGGAAACTACATGGCCATGATGCAAGAAAGGAAGATGATGCTGTCATGGTTGTAGCTACAGCAAAACAAAAAGTGTTTGATCACAGTGTTCTGGAGGAAAGCTTCAAAAATGTCCCCATGTTTCGAAGTATTTGAGGGTGAGGTGAATGGCTGAGGTCCAGGGAACTTTCCCAGTGCTTTGCTCTGGTCTGACTCAGCACTCCTGATGCCCAAGGGAAAGTCTTGCATGGAGCAGTGGGGTTTTTTTTCTAGGCAATACAGATGACATGTGAAATCCTGCCCTGCAGTGTTTTGTTAAACTTGTACATCTCCCAACAAAGCTCTGCTGGAAAGCTGAGCACAACATTTGAGCCCCATGTTACTTGCAAATGGCTGAGGAGAGAGCATAATTTCTGTTGTGGACATGGGTAGCTCTAAGTGTGATAAATATTTAAATACACCTGACAAGATTAAAGAAGGCCTGGGTGAAAGAACACATCTGGAACACATCCCCCAGCACAGCAGTAACTCCACAGGCAGGACTGAAGTGGCATTTCTACCATTTCTCTTTGCCTGCCAGGATCATGCTCAGGCCAGTGGCTCTCAGATTCTGGAGCAGAACATTTGCTTGGGGCAATTCCTGTCGAGCATCTGGCTCATGGTTTTGCTCATCTGTGCATCTGCACTGTCTCCTGTCACATGCACCAGGGCAGCCTGAGCAGCAGCCTGAGCTGTGCAGCCTTAGGGAGAGGCTGAGCCAGGGGCCGCAGGAGGATAGGAGATGTCAGCTGGGGACACTCTTTGGAGCAGTAAAATGGGAAGATAGGAGAGACAAAGGGCAAGAGGTTAAGATTATCTTGGAAACACAGAGTGCACAGACAGAACAGGAGGTGAGCCAGAAAGCCTGGGACTGGAAAAAGCAGTTTGCAGGAATGGGTGAGTCTGTTGGGATAGGAATGATGCAATTTTGCTAGTCCCACCTCATCTCCTTCCTAACACTAATTGCAAGCCTCACATCTTCTTCTTGCTTAAGCTCCTGTATTATGCAAGAAAACAGTGTCTCACAGCATTGTCACCTTTTAGATGGGCAGGCACAGGGAAGCAAAGCCACTCTGAGGCATCTGCATCCTCTGTGGCAGGAACATCTGTAGGAAAAGGGCACAGCAAGGCAGTGTAGGAGGATGTGTGGGGGATGGAGAGGCAACAGCAGGGAGCTTGTGCATGCAGAGAGCAAAGGCAAATGGAAAGCAAAATGAATAAAGAAGCTAGGAAACAGGGAAGAACTTAACCACAGTAAGATTTGTAACCAGCCATGAACAGGTCCCATGTCAGTGATTGCTGCTGTTGCCAGAAGGAGGTAGTCAAAGCCAAGGGACACACGTGACTGCTAAGGGAAAAGAAGCTGTCTCCTAATCTATTTCCTTATTGTAGCAAACTCTGATGGAACATCATCACTCTTCTGGTCCAGGAGTACACTGTTTGCATTATCAGGCCAGAAAAGGTGGGGTGGAGCATGTGTCTCTGTGTCCCAGCTGGTATGGGTAACCAGTGCCATTTGCCCCAAGACAAAGACCAGTGACCAGGGCTGGCATGGCTCCATCAGGGAATGCCACTGTGTTAGACCAGCTGGGAAGCTGATTGAAGGGTTTTGAAAATCCACTTTTTTTTTCTCCTCCTAGTATGAAGCTAACTGTATATTTTTATAAGACCATGTATGACTTTCCACGTTCTCCCAAGGCCCTCATTTTTCATCCCCAGCTGACAGCACATGGCTCTGCTTTGTGCAGAGCACAGCTCACTGTGTCAGCAGGATCTCTCTTCCTTCCCTGCATGTTATAATAAAACAAGGATTTCCAAAGATCTAAGCTGAAAAGGACAAGAAAAATTCTGGCTGTAGGTTGCCAAAGCATAAGACAGAGTCTGCTATGGAAAGAGGAGGGAAGTTGAACTGAGTGTGATGGAATTAATGTTCCTTGGTATCTGTTTCTCTTTCACATGGGTTGTCATTAATCTTAAGCATTCCTGACATTTTGCTGAGAGTAGGAAGAATAAACAGAGTGGAAATTGTTCCTCTTCATTAAGGGAAAAAAACCCCAGCTCTGTTCTAGTCTTCACTTCTTAAACAACTCTGCTGGTGTGATTCTGCTTCCCAAAGCAACTCATCCAAATACATGCCAAAAAAGGGGTCACCCCAATTTTCACAGCAGTGGGAGGTAATGCACCTCTTTTCAGCAGTCTCCCAGGCAGCTGGAGAGGAATGACGCACACTTCAGTGGAACAAAGACTGTGAAAGGTGGGACTGGAAAATATGATCCTTTGGGAGGGAAATATAAGCAGTGGCTTTTATCCAGCAGAGGAGATATCCACCAGAGTTCTGCTAAGAAACTGTTCTTCATTTCCTGGCCATAGTCATGGGAGAGGGTTGGAAATAAAACAATTATTATTCCAGTGAGGGTTGGAAGCAGCAGTGATCACTGTATCACCACGGGGTCAGCTGTCTGCAAGGCAAAGCAGAGGGCCAGGCTGGCTCTGAGCCCGTGGGTCTGGAGCATCACACTCTGTCCCTCCTCCTGTGGCCCTGGACCAGAAGGCACGTGGGTATCCAAGCAGAACATCAACCCCCCAGTGCCAAGTCCTTCCTTCTCTCTGAGGTGTTTAAACTCCCAAGTCCATCGAGTGAGCAGCTCCTCCCTCCTGACAGCAGAAGGGCTCTGGTCCATATCCTCATCGTGGAACTGCCTCAAAACTCACACACTGATGGCTGTGTTGTGGCTGTAATTAGGAGGGTTCAGGCACTCTGTAATATTGCTGGAGATGCCACTTGAGTGAACAATCCTACTAGCAGCATGCTCTTGAGAAATAATGTGGAAATCTGTTGAATTTCTGATAGTGCAGGGAAAGGTGCTATTGTGATCCACTGCAGTCCTAAATGGGCAGGAAAACATGCACAAGACCTTTCCTACCACTCCAAAGTTAGGTCAGCAAAGCACTTGGGCAGCTGAACAAGTCATTAAAGATCTCACCAGAAGTGTGACTTGAAAGGGCATAAAGCATGCCAAGTTCAGCCCCAGTTCCCTCTGCACATCTGTCTCCTGCTTGTTCCGGTGGGTCCTTCAGCACAAACATCCCCACATCCCTGGGGAAATGAGTGAGGAGACCCAAGGAGAGCAGTGTCTGATCAGGATGGAGGCCAGTGCAGGAGAGAGCTCACCACCTGCCCCTCCATGCTCAGCAGCACAGGCACAGGGATCCATGCCAGGACACATCGGAGCCACTTCACCAGGCTGAGGCTGTAGGCAGCACCTTCACCTCCCACTTCTCAGTTACTTGTCTCTTCAGCTAACAAGCTCTCTAGCACTTGCACAGGGGAAAGCCCAGGGTCTGTCCCCAGGAATATCAGCTTGCAGAGGGAGAGCTAACTCAACCAACACCTTCTAGCTGCCTGGTAAGAAGAAACACATCTGAATCAGTGCTAACCCTGCCTTGCCCACCACCACCAAACCCACCATCAACTGCACCACAGATCTGCAGGGACTGCTTTTCCCCCCGAATGATTAAATACACAAGATCTTGTGCAGATTGATATTGGTAAAGCGACAGAAGTTGGTCACTGTGTCTAAATCTTCTTATTCTGGGATATCTCTCTTCTTTTGAAGGCTTGTTTCACACTTGCAGCTCAGGCAAGACTGAAGAGGGAGAGACTGTGACAGAAAAATCCCCTGCCTGCCTGCTGCTCCTTACATGCATCCCACACAGATGCATGCACTGGGATAGGGCCAACAGCTTCAGGATTACTCACCTGATTGGGAACTTGCATACAACAGTCCAAATTAACCTGAGCTGTCTAGTGAATTTGGCTCTCAGTATGATGTGAATTTGGCTCTCAATATGATGTGATTCATGTATGTGAGCTTGGGCTTGAAGCACACAACTTCCTGAGGCTTTTGTCCCCCTGGCTGCCTCTAGTTTTTGAAATTACTCCGCCTGCCTAGATCCAAACAAACCACAGAAAGTGAAATACAGACAGAAGCCCAAGCCAGAGACAGAAGCATTTGTGAGAAAGAAACCATGTGGCAGGAATCCACCAGCCCGATGCTGGCACAGAAAGGGAATCGCCCATGTCCTCCCATCCAAGAAGAAAACAGTGGAGGAAACCAAGGCACAAGCCCATACACTCCCCACCTGCAGCCTTTTGAGCCTGGCAGGATGGCAAGGGGAGCCAGGCAGAGTGGGAGGATGGAGGTAGCTCCCTGAGACAATCCCGGCGGGTGGAGGAAGAGTCACTGCTGAGCAGGGCAGTGTGGAGCAGAGGGTACATGCCAGTGGGTGATAAGCCATCTGTGTCAGTGCGTGGGTCACCTGAGCTGTCTCAGTGTGTACCTAGTCCCCGTCTGGCAGGGAAGGTGTGTGGCCTCTGCCAACCCTCCGATCCGGCCACAGTGGGAGTCACAGGAAAAAATGCTGCTGCCATATTCCTCCACACCTGCTTTCTTCCCAGACCTGCTGGAGACAGTGCAAAATGACTCCTTTCTCCAGGATGTCCTGGCCAAGCTCCCTGCTGAGCTTGGCAGGGGCCAATGGGCAAGGAGCCGAAGTCCCTGTGGTGCAGGAAGCACAGGAATGAGCCCTGGGAAGCCTGGGGAAGCCTGAGCTGGACTGTCCTCTGCCCAGCATTCCACTATTGCAGCATCTTCTGAAGGGGGGTTTCTGATTTTTCACTTGCCAGCTGTAAAATACCCTGTGTGTTGTGCAAACATCTGACCTGCTGAGCACCTGCCTTTGCAAACTGCAAATTTGCAAACCTGCATTGGCACACTCACGGTGCTGGGGGAGGTTGAGGTGAGAAGGGAGTTGCTGTTGGCTTTTGGGATGCTGCAGCAGGAGCCTGTGACCCTCAGCAAGGTGCACAGACTGCAGCTGCCCGTGCTGCATGCAGTAGTTTCCTTTTTACAGAGGGAATCACAGCAAAAGAAATGAAGCAACTGAGGGAAAAGGTATCTGTGTGCACCTGGGAATCTGCCCTGCCCAGAGGTTTAAAAAAAGGAAGACAGAGGGTAGTGCAGTAAAAGCATTCCTAACCCTCCTGTCCTACAAAGGAGGGGACAAATGAGACTAAAAGATGTCAGAGCAATGTCTCATTTTCTCCAGAAACAGGGGTTACCAGAGGTCTTCCCCTCGGTAAGGAACAGGACAGAGAAATGGATCTTTGTCTCTTTAAGATGAGACGAACTGCCACTCTTAGTCATATATCTTTACTGCACCCTAGGGTTATAAAAACATACATCTTCGTTTTGAAAGTCTTTTATTACATCCATAAACATCAGATTGCAACTGGCTGTTCCCTGGATGAGAATTTCCTAGTACTCCAAGTGAGTTTTGACAGGGGGAGGGAGTGAAAGTAAGATCGTTGGGTTTTTTTTACTGGAACAGTGTTTATAGGGAACTTGTCAGTCTCTGGCAGGCTACAGCCACTGTCAGGGAGCTGAGCAGCATTCAAGTCAGAGCACACGGGTTTCTCTGCCTCTTTTCACGGTTGGACTCGGGTGCCGTCCCAGGTGCTGCACACGGTAAGTTTTCCTCCTGCCTTAAATAGGGCACAGCATTTGCTTTGTCTCAGTGCTTGGGTTTTCAGATGGGTTTTGTGAGAAAACTGAAAAATGGGTCTCTGTGAAAAGAACTAATCTCTTCATTTGCTCTGCTAGCCACTCCGCTGGGAGTCAGATCATAGCAGGGAAAAAAAAGAAGAGGGAATTAGATCTGAGACTTTCCGAGCACAGAGTGCTTGCTCCAGTTTAGAGACACAGGGGTAACAGCCAAATTGTTTTGACCAGCAGTGTGAATGCTCTTGGGAAGGGTTTCTGACATCTCTAATACCTGAGGAATTGCAGATCCTTTCAACAGGTACAAAAGCTGTTATTTAGAATGTCATTGAGAATGCTGGGCTGTATTTGTCTGATGTGTTTTGCCTGGGTGACTGCACTTGTGAGGCATCGTGCTCCCTCAGGGAAGGGCAAGAAGTAGCTGCAGAAATGCCATTGGGGTATTTCTGTGTGGAGTATAAATGTGTGTTCTGTAATCTGTGATGTGTAGACGAGAGAAAACAACGTTTCCTCTCCTTGAGCATGAGAAACCAAGAGTACATCCACAGTGCAGGCATAAGAACGACTGCAGCACGGTGCAGTTTGCATTAGCTGGTGGGGGAAAGAGGCAGCAATCTCAAAACAGCAGCTCAAAGCTCAGCAAAGGTGATTATGTTTCCCCTGTCTGTGGGAATACCGTGTGGACATGCTGAAAGATGGGAAAACATTGCTATGGTACTTCTTACTTCCTAAAGTGTTCTGTCCCTCGAAATCTAGGGGTTTGTTTTAAGGGCTCTTTTGGTTTTTCTTGTGTTAGTGATTGCAATCCTGTGATTGTCTTGGGACAAGGCTGAGGCTTCACCAGGCTGACTTTCCTGAGCTGGCTGAAGAGCCCAAGTGCTGGAGTTGGCACTGGGAATTGGGGAGGTGCTGGCACTAGTGCTCCCAGTGCAGCCACTGCAGCTGCAGGCAGCAGTGGGATCTCAACAGGATCCTGTGGCAGCTCTGTTCAAGTTACATTCTCAGGGGAAAAGGGGTTGGTAAACTTGTACCCTGCTGTGTCCATCCCACAAACGAAAAGGGCAGACCTCGTTCTGCAACAACAGTGTTTTTGGCATCTCATGTTTGGCTGAAGTTTATGATCCTTATGAAATTTTACCCCAAAAAATTGGTCTCCAGGATAATGCCCCACTGTAAAACTGAAAGGCAAGCTGGGAGGTTTTTTGTGTTGATAAGCTGTTGAGTTGCTCCTAGGCACAGTGTGCTGATGGTGTAGGAATTGTGAGCCAGACCTTTCCAAAGCAAACGGTGATTCTGGGTGTCCCACCACGAAATGTGAAAGGGCTCTCCTATCCAGAGAGTGCTGCCTTAAAACAAGCCACCTCTGAGAGACCCAGCACCCCAAAAATAAATCTTCTGGGAAACCCTGACTGCAATCTGCAGGCAGAGGAAGGCAGGTGAGACAAGGAGCTGTTCCCAAGCGCTGTCAATGCTCAGAGGACCAGAATGATTATTTGGCTAAATGCCTCACCATCAGAGCTGGAAGTCTGGGGACACCACTTTGCAGAAGGGTTGAGGGTGTCTTCTTTCCCCTGTTGTTTTCTGTTATGTTTCCCTCCTGTTTATTCCAGAGAAAGAAGAATTGTTCCAGAATTTATTGGGACAGATTGCCGAGCAGTTCTCAAGGTAAGAAGCTGAACATCATTATTAATTTAAAATGCTATTTCTTTCATCAGCCTGAAATGAAATTTTCACAGGAGGCAGAGGGGCATTTAAGACCTCTTTCAAATCCCACTCTTCCTGCCAAAT
>NW_008653428.1:52171-53171 GCF_000695815.1 Acanthisitta chloris | reverse complement strand
GCTGACGGCAATGCAGTAGCTTAAACCAAAAGCGATTTTGGTGATTATCTTTGATCTAAAAAGGAGATCAAGTAGGAAATACAAATGTTCTTATTGTGCCCTCTTAGGAAGTTGAAGAAATGCTTCTCTGTTGAATGGTCAAATCATCTGATTCGTTTTGCCCTTTATCCCCTAGAAATGTCTCTCCTCCGAGAGGATTTCTCAACATCTGTATAGCTGCTTATTTTATTCCAGCTGGTTTCAATATGACAGATCAATCCCACCACAGCTCAGCAAATCCCCAGCATGGCTTGAAAGGAGGAGAGGAGGAGGAGGAGGTATTTGGAGTGTGCAGACACCAAGACACTCCTGTTAGGCAAAGCACTGTCAGTTTAACTTTGCTTCCCTGGGGAGTACAATAGCAAGTCACTGCTGAGAGAGGGGGTGATGAAGTTTCGCAGAGCCACAGGACATTCCCAGGGCCATAAAAAAATCATTTGTCGTTAATTTTTCTGAAAATCCAACCCGGGTGTATTTTCTACCCAAATGTTAGTATTTCCGTGGAATTTCTTTTTCTCTTGCGGCAACTGCGGTTGGACAAATCAAACCTCTGAAAAATATAGACATTCCTAGCAAAAATCCTTAGTTCCTAGGGTAGGTAGAGCACTAAATGTATAACATTAATACATGAGGGTTTTCTTTTCAGGGTTTTTAAAATCAATGAACTGAAAACGGAAGTAGCTAATCACTTGGCAATGCTGGAGAAAAAGGTTGAATGTGAGTGTCCCTTTATTCGTATAACAGTGGGAAATGGTGCCTCAGAACCCCTCTCCTTGCTGCCATCACTGTACCCCCTGATCTGTCCTGCTCCTCAGAGCCCTCTCTGCTTTCCTAATCTCTCATCATTCCTGAGCACAAAAGGTTGCAGGCCAGCCCAGGGTGTGGTGTGGGGATGGTGGGAGCCCATGGTGGCACCCACCAGTGCCATGAAGCCAGGGCAGGATGGCTGGCAGGCATCTGG
>NW_008653428.1:46867-52141 GCF_000695815.1 Acanthisitta chloris | reverse complement strand
AGCCTCCCCTTTGAGGGGCTGTTGAGTCCTCTGCTGAGCTTTGGGCCAACTGTCCAACTATTCCCACGTCCTTGTGGCAGAGGATCTCCACTGCCCATCTCCCCATCTCCTACCCCCAGCCCCCAGCCTGTCCTCCCATGTCCCCCATGCCCCAGCTCCCTGTCACCTCCCTGCACCCAGCAGTGACCCCCATCCCTCTGCACCCACACTTCCTGACCCCTTAATGAACTGGCTGGGCCATTTGGTCTGTAATTATAGAGGGTAATGCCACTGCCTTCCTTGCATGGTCAGTCAGATATTTGCACTGTAACACAACCATATTGTTACTGTGCAACAACCAAGTGAAGTTCATCTGGCCAGATAACTATTCTGGTTTTTTGGGTTTTTTCTTCCCCCGTGCAGCATCTGAGTTGTTTTCAGTATTTATGCAGGACAGAGGTCCCATAAAGGCAGGGAAGGGGTATGAAGAACGTGCTGTCACCCAGCACCGTTTTGACTCCAAAGGCCATGTCCTCACTGATGCACAGCATTGAAGTCAGGGGCAGGCAGAGCCTTCCCCAGCACTGCAGCTGCAGAAAGCACTTTCCCACTAGAGCTGACTGGAAAAAAAATGTTTCTGGTTTGTGGAAGAAGTTGTTTTCCTGAAACTTCCCCTGACCAGAAGATACCTTGACCCTGCAGCTGCTCAGTGAGACTGATGCCTTTATCAGCAGGGAGAGGAAAAAATGTCCTTATTCAAAGAGCAGCTGCAGGGGAACCTCTCCTTGAGCCATCCCAGCCTCAGGCTCCCAGTGCTGTGGGATGTCCATGGAAGGGGCTACCTGCTGCATGCCTACCCTCAGCAAGGAGCCAGGGTAGAAATTCCTCCCTGTCGCTTTGGCTGCTCTAAGTCTCCACTGGTTTGTTCTTTTGTCCAAAAGAAGAAATAAAAAAAATAGAAAGAAAAATGAGCTCAGTCACTCTGCATTTCCAGTGAAACTTCTGACCAATTCTGGTCATCAGGGCTAAGTGCCATGGACTGGAGCAAATGAGACAAGTGTTCCTATGGGTCTTTCTATCCCTTTGGCAACCTGGGCAAGCAGCTATTCCAGCCAGGGGCCAAAAGCAGCACCTAGCTCCCCTGGTGCCCCCCTGGGGCCCCTGGCACACATGCTGCCTTTCAGCACTGGCAGTGGAGGGAGATAGCAAAGACCTTCATGCCGCTGCTGGCAGAGAAGAGTTGTGCACACGAGCACTTTATTGCTGGTTGAGGGAAGACAGCCCACAGAGCTGCCATGCCATGCAGGTGAGCTGAATTCCCTGGCCCCAAACGTGGGTCCCACCACGGATGGAAATAGCTCATGCAGCAATCTGCTCCTTTCTGCCTGAGTGCTCTCCATCCCAGCTCCAGCAGCTTCAGCCTGTGGGAAGGAGCTCCCTGGGTTGCCTGTCTACAAGTGCACCCATCTGTTCAAAATTGGACTTCCAGAATTTGCAACAGAGCCAAATCTGCAACATTCTGAAATAATCCCTGGCTCTCACGTTTAAGAAACAAAACCGTGGGAGAAAGGGAGTGTCCAACCTCCCTGCTCAAGCTGGACTCCCAGAGGTTGCTTTAAGAGCCATGTTTCATTGCTGGATTCAGCCCAAGGATTTCTTTAGACAGCACAGGGTCTTTTCAGAAGGTATTTCTTGCTGCAGAGTAATATAATGGGCCCTTAATCAGTGCACATGACAAGGCCATTTATCATTTGCGAGACAAATGGGAAAAGAATTGTGCTTTTATTTTGCCTTTTTCTCCTACCTCCTTTGGAGATCCCTTTTTCACCACTTTCACATGTGATCTCCAGGATTTCTTCCCTAGAGGGGACCTGTGTGTGTGGGGATAAGTGCTCATGACAGCACTACATCTGCACCTCACATGAAATGTTCTCAGCTTCCTTCCCATTCCTGTCTAGAGACCACATCACAGAGATGTGTTTTCATGGAGCCAAATCTTCTAACTGATTTTTAAATCCCAGCTAAAACTTGTCACTTCCCCTTGGAAAATGAGTCCATGCAGGGCAAACACTGGGAATGCTTTGTCCCGTGGCTTGACTTACTCTGCTCCAGCGTTTGCACAGCAGCCCACACATGAATAAGGAAGCTGGCAAAACCCCTTTGCAATTTGTAAGCATCTCACATCTACCTTAAGAAAATCCTTATGTAAATTCTCTGCCTCCCTGGGGAGGTTTTGGAAGAAAACTAAAGAGATGCAATACAAAAAGATGCTCAGGGCTGGCATTTTGCACCAGAACTCCTCTTGTCCCTGCAGTTGGCTGCCCCACAACTGTGTTGCTCTGAAAACTCTGCTTTGCTCCCACTGCTTCAAATAGGCACCAGTCACCATTTAGACAGCTTGGCAAATGGGCTACCTATGAATTTCTCCTGGATGAATGCACCAGGGTGGTACATAGCAGCATGGGGCCCATGGGTCAGCAGCAGCTGATCATCAGCAGTTGAACAGAGTACCCCAAAAAGTGCAGCCAGGTATCCAGAATGAAGGTATTGGATAAACAGGACAGCAACTTGCCTGTATCATCACCTTGTGATCACCCAAAAAAATTGCTTGTAACAATGATAGGCAAAACAAATATAAAGTCATAAATAGGCTTTTTAAGCAGAGGTTATCCCTGTAAACCAGCATAAATCCAACCCCTTCCCTCTCTTAATATGTGGCATTTTGGGCTCGGTTCATACACATCTCTTTCCCCTTCCCAGTTCCATCAGCAATCTTTGTTGTTACGAGCATAAAGAGAACAAAACTGAGGTCTCTGCTTATCTACCAAGTTGTGCCCTTCAAGGCAGGTTTTTATCACTTACATGCTGCTCTCCAGATAAGTGTGATCCAGGCTGTGATTTCCTAAGAAAGTTACTGAATACTGATCTTCCGATTGCACATTCCCTTGGGTTCCCTGAACCACAGCTTGCCCATGCAAACAATGAGTTCAGTAAACAAATGAGCTGTGAAATGGTTGCATAGGAATGACATATAGTAATAAATGGTGCTGTGTTATGTCCTTGAGCACTGATAGTTCAACGAGGGGGAAAGAAAAGGGAGAATATTCTCATAGTCGCTGGGCGTTAGGTTCTCACAGCTGCGTGGGATGAAGCGTGTGCTGCATGAACAGGCAATCAAACTTTGTGCCTTGTGGCTCTCACAATTACATACAGCACGGAAATATAGGAAATTTTTTTTTTGTGCCGCACGCAGAAATAACCTTTGATTACAAAATTGATCGGCAGAAAGAAGTGACAGGTTTTCAATACCTAAAAAAAAAATAAATTAAAAAATCGATCATTAGGGCTAAACTTTTCAACGTTTTTCTCTCCCTCCTGCATTCTCACTTTGGGTTTTCTGTGTCTAGCAATGCTGCTCAGAGCTCCTTAATGCTCTGCATGAACTTTCAAATTAAAACCTTTTATCTTAATGGGAATTCTAACCCTACTGGGACGTGTTTGCCTGGCTACGCTTATCACCCCATCACGGGAGGGGTTTTTTGCTCAGGATTTCCTTTGATTCGTGTTCTCCAGCAGAGAAGTGAAGGCACCAGAACAGCTGAGTGCTGCTAACAATGGTGGAAAAGCTGAGCCGTTAGAGCCCTTCTGTGAACTGAAATTCCGTGGCTATTATCTAAATTGGCAGCAGAGAATTCCTATGGGTTTTCACGAGGCATCGCTTTGGCAGCACCTGCATGTGTGGGAACCCAGGCAATCTGTAGGAGCTTGCTGGCTCACTGGACAACCCCACTGTTAAAGAGCTCTGGAAACTGCACAATTGTCAGAGCCTGCTTCTTTTGCCATGGTAACACCTCTGTTGTTTTCCTTTGTTGACAGTGGAAGGCTTGAAAGTAGTGGAGATTGAGAAATGCAAGCGGGACATTAAAAAGATGAGGGAAGAAATGGCAGCAAGAAGTAGCAGGTAAGTTCTGCTTTGGACCTAATCACGGAAATAAGTATCTGGTTTCAAACCCTAACACAACATTTCCACAGAATCGAGTTACCTTCTGGGCTTGGAAGTAAAGGAGCAAGGAAACCAATAACCATCAAGGACAGTGGCTTTAATTTAACGTTTGAAGATCTATGGCCTTTCATCACTTAAATTAGCTTTGGCCATGGGAATAGAGAAAAAGGTCTTGCAACAGGGAGTTATTTTTCACCATACAGAATGGGAGTTCTTCATCTAGACTTGCTGAGAGAGACGGAACGAGAACAGAACTTGTGCATAGTGCAGTGCTTGGTTGGGAACCAGCTAACTCGAATCAGCTCCAATATACTCTGGGAAAACACCAAATAAATACGTAGCAGCTCCTCTAATTATGATCTCATGCTACTGTAAATCATCCATTTTTAAATTAAATCCCACGAGATTGGGAATTTCTAATTCAAGGGCTCACTGTGATTGTGGAGCTTGGTTTCACCGTAATTAAAACACCAGCAGAAAAAAATGCAGTTTGTATGGTATGTGGACTCATCTGGAAAGTGTCCTTCTGTCACTGAAATACACCATTAGGACAAACAAATCATCACTGTGACATTAGGAATCCTGCTGGGAAGGTTGTTGAAGGGGGAGCACGTAGTATGGGTGAGGGGGATATCTCTCAGCAAATACAACTGTGCTATCTTGACAGCTTCTCTTACTTTCTTCATTTGGGGTCAAATTCTCTGACCTTTAATCAGAGCTATTTCCTATTGAGGGCCATGGGAGATTTGCTAAAAGATTTCAGCCTTATAATCACTTGTTTTTAGAAGTGTTGCTACCCAGCTATGTCAGGAGGCACAATGTTAATACATTCCCATTAGGTCCAAGGCCAAATTCAGCTGTCATATTAGCATAAATGCAGAGTAACATTATTAACCTCAGGTCTGCTCCAGATTTATACCAGTGGGATGGATTGCAGTTTGCCCTGTGAGTGGCATCAGTTCTTGTTCAGGTGTGTGAGGAAATCTCATTAGGAAAATCAGGGCTCAGATTGGCAGCAAACCCAAAAACATGTGCACTGAGCTGTGCTGGGTGTGATGTGAATTACATGTGTGCCCATGTGTCTTTTCTTCAGCAGTTGTAGGCAGCTGGGAGAGCTGCTTTTGTGAGCATAGTGATGCACAGGCAGAGTGGGAATGAAGACTAAAGAAAGAAGTTATGGCAACTTCATGTTTGCTCAGCTTCCACCACACAGATCAGGAAGTATGAGCCTGTCCCAGCAGCCGTGACTCATTCTTGTCCCAGATCTTGTCACCTTGCAACCTATATTTTGT
>NW_008653428.1:264-46834 GCF_000695815.1 Acanthisitta chloris | reverse complement strand
GGGAGTGCTATGTCTGGCTCCAGCTGGGGTGTAGTCTTCACCAAGGGCTTGTGGGGAGATACGACAGGCACCAAAAGCCAGAGAGCAGCATAGGGTGTGGGTGCTGGAAAGCTGTGGTAAAAATGGGTGTGGAGCTCAGCAGCAGGTAGTGCTGGGCACAGACACCCTCACTAGCCTGCTCTGAGCTGCTTTCACTGAAGCAAGAGACTAACTTGCCCTGCCCAGCATCACTTTGTGCCATGGTACCTTCCTGTCACAGCTCTTCTTGGTTACCTTGAGCTGAGTCTTCCTCCTCCCAACTGCACAAAAACTCCTTCTTGCCCAAAATTCTGCTTATGATTACCTGTACCCTAGGGGTCACAAAGCTATGTGTGGATAGGTTCAGTGTGTAACCAGAGGTGGCTATAACTCACCTCTTTTTGTGATGAGACTGAGGGGAGGATGCTCCTTGGTGGCTGGACAATAAGAGGGACCCCATCTGCTGAGGAATGAGCTGTGGATGCCTATTCCCAAGTAGCACAGCTCCACAGGAGCCATGTCACCAGCCTGTGGTGTCCCCAGCCTAGGGATGCTTCACCCCAGAGTGGCTGAGCAAGCTCTCTCCTGTTGTCATGAGATACATGCAATGCTGAGGGAGAACAGAGGCATCTCAGGGCAAGTGGGAATGTATTTGCTCTTATTTAGACTTGTCATCCCTTGTGCAGTGTCATTTGCTAGATAATGTGTTGCAGCTGCAATTAGGGGTCACATCAAAATTTAATTCATGTACATAACTATGTGTGAGTGCATATATTCCTTCAGTAGTATCACAGTGTACACAGCTGTGTTCTCGTGTGTTTACCTATTCTTATATTTGCTGTTACATTACCAAATGGCAGAGTAAGGTTGAACAAACAGGTTTATAAAAGTCATCATGCAGAGTGAATTGTGCATCTCTCCTCTTTGGAAGAGCAAAGCAACCACATTTGCATCCTCTCAAATTGCTTTTCTTTTGCTTGTCTGCTTTTTGCTCTCACCACTGGCAGATGCTAATAGCATTACTGTGTCATTTAAAATCATGATCATTTGCAGATACAGTTTTACATTTGTAAAGGTCTGTTGCATCCTGGCTCTGCTGTGTTCCCCAGTGTACTAGGATGAAGGCTCCTATATCCTACTACAGCTGGAAATTAGAAATAGCTGGCTGACCCTCAGCTAACCCTGGCAGTCAGCTCCAATTAGGGCAAGGAATGCCCCAATCTCACTATTTTTATCCTCCTAATACCCCCCACCGTGGAGTTTTGAGGAAACAGCTTTAGAAACGATTAAGACAGCTTTTCACCAACGGAGAATCTCCTTAAACAAGGCAGGAAAAGGCAGCTGGTTGAAGCCAGCTGACCACCATGAACCCTAAGGTGATGTAACTTTCACAGGATTCAGACACTGCCATCAGAAATGATAGCAGGCATCAAGGTTAGGAGGAGAAAAGAGACCTGGACCAATTCCCAACAGAGAAACACTAAAAGGAGATGCAATACAGAATATATGAAAGAATCAAAAATAAAAGGGACAAATAAAGTTAAAGGAATGTTTTAGTTGGCCTCTTTTGTGGGGTTTCTTTTCGCTTCCTTTGGCAGGAGGTTTGAAAAATGAGAAAGGATAATCCAAATCTTATAGGCATAAATCCCTGGAAGTGTTCAAGGCCAGGCTGGATGGAGTGCTGAGCAACCTGATCTCCTGAGCCCACAGCAGGGGGATTGGAGCTAGATGATCTTTAAGGTCCCTTCCAACCCAAACCATTCTATGATTCCATAAATGCTAAGTGCAAGCAGATCAGCCTCACATGAGAGTGAATAAAGTCTATGTGAACAGCTACCTGGGAAGCACATGTTGAGTTAAAGTATCATGATTGTTGTGGGTGATAGCACAGAGTTCTTAGTTTTATTGTGTGTCCATGGCTGTACAGCAGCAAAGTCCTCTCACACTGCAATGCAGCAACCTAGATGTTCTCAAAGGCTGTCAGGCTGGTGAACACCTCCCACCAGAATCATTTAGGTTGGAAAAAACCTTTAAGATCATCGAGTCCAACCTTGGACCGATCTCCACCTTGTCATCTAGACCAGAGCACTATGTGCCATGTCCAGTCACTTCTCGAACACCTCCAGGGATGGTGACTCCACCGTCTCCCTGGGCATCCTGTTCCAATAGTCAAACACCTTTTCAGTGAAGAAATTCTTCCTGATATCTGACCTGAACCTCCCCTGATGTAGCTTGAGGCCATTTCCTCTCATCCTGCAATTTGTTGTCTGGGAGAAGGGACCAACCCCCACCTTGCTATAACCTCCTTTCAGGTAACTGTAAAGAGTGATAAGGTCTCCCCTGGTCCTCTGCTCAGATGGGATAGCATCAGCTTGGCTTTTCCATATGCAGAGGAAGGAAGAGTAGCTAACTGGCAGTGGGTGCTGGTGTTAATAACCAAGCAAGTGTTAAGTACACATTTCCTCCAGGACCATGAAGCCAAGCTACTGTGTCTGCCAAGCTATTGCCTCACTGCTGTTGTCCCAGATGAAGGGCAGCAAGCAAGATGGTCATACCATCAAAATGGATGGTCTTACCCAAGCCTTCACAAGTCCTGGAACTGGGCTGCAATAAGACTCGGTGGGTGCCTACACTGGTAGAGAAGCACAGGTGTGCCAGTGTCCATACTCAGCATGGCCCCTGGCAGGGCCCTGCCAGCCCTGGAGAAGGATGTCTGCCATGGACAGCAAGCTGCTTACTGAGAGGAAAGTTACTTGATTTAAATAGAAGTGACTGGGTATCCATGGATACATGTCTGAAGACAGATGCTCCTCGCTTCATTTCAAATAGACTGAGAAGGGGCAACAGGGTTGTTGCACAAGGGGAGAAAATCCTAAAGAGGATCACACTTTCAAAGCATTAAGCACCACATGAGAAAGGGAGAGGTTGGGGAGTGAGATAATTCTCTGAGCGATGCCTACTGATGGACCAAAGTACTTCCAGCGTATTTCGCGGCACGGTGGTTCTGCTCCCACCATGTTAAGAGATGAATATTTCATTTCAGGACTAACTGTCCCTGCAAGTACAGCTTTTTGGATGAAAACAAGAGACCAGCTCCCCGGAGGGATGTACCATCCTACCCAAAGGTACCACGCAATGCTTGCTTTTCCCAAAAATCCTACCACATGGATGCCAAGTGCTGGTTTACAATGCATGACTGCCTAGCCATTGCCTCCTAGTCATTCTAAATCCAAGGCCTGATCCAAACCCCCTGCAAGCCAGTGGAAAAAGCTGTCATTGCCTGCAGCGACTTAATGTTGAATCCTCAGTAGTCTCTGATACTTGAAAGCTCATTAGTGTTTGAAATGTTAATGAACATTTTGCATTCGTCAACATTTAATGCTCTTTTGTCTAGTTGTATTTGTTTATTCTCCACGCTCATAGCAAACAATCAAAAGCAGCCTATAATGTTGTATTCTAATTCTAAGTAGTACTGCTGCCTGTTTTCTCCTAATGGATTATTTTTTAATTTAAAAAGTAATTTGTGGGGATGCTTCACCTAGGGAAACAAAGAGAAAGTGCGACATTGGATTCTCTCCAGAATGATTCATTGTCCCTGTGAAAATGAGTTAGTGTACTTGCTAGAGAAAACAGTAATGCTTGAAGAAAAATGTCTCCTGGGCAAGTACAAGTACAAATACATGGTGATGAATGAGGCTGAAACCATGAAGAACACAGGATCTTTGGTCCTAGCACAGGCAATTTTTTGCCCCATAGGAATGATTAAAAGCTGCCAGGTTATGTCTGCTCAGTGCCCAGCTCAGGCCTGGACAAAGCCCCAGCTCACACATGTGCAAATCCTGGTTTGACCATGGGCATCTGCTTGCACACATGGACGTGCATCCTTGCATATTTGTCTTCAGAGCCTTACAGAGCAATGAGTTGTAAATTCTGCTGTTTGTTCTGCTCTGCCTAGCGCAAGTGACCTCTAGGTCTCTGAAGCAGACACCATGGGACTTATATTTCTGTTAATTAACTTGTGCTCCTGACACTAACACATGATTTCACAAAACATATCAGCTCTAAACCAGATTTTTTCCCCTTGATAAGTATGTATGTCAGATTTAACTTTGATGTACTACTTCGATAATAGGATCTTGAGTTAACAGCAAGTGCTACGAAGGGTTGCACTGACTGCAGATAAACTGGCAGTTTGTATTTCTGCATTATTCCTAGTCCAAAGCTCACAGGAGTTTTGGGTTTAGGAGTTTGGGTTCTGTTTGACAGATTTGTGGAATTTGTTATCAGCTGTCAGGTGCTGGATCTGTCCAATGTCAGTGAGGTTGAAAGAAGATGTCATTACAACACTGCTGTGTGTTCTGCACAACAAATCTGTACTGCTAATTCACAGTTTTCTCACAGAACATCATGCTAAGCCTACATTATATATGCAAATGCAAAACTCATTGCCTTCTCAAGAAGGAAAATTAATGTTCAGTGTTGTTCCTCCTTGGAATAAGTATCAACAATCTGATGGCTCAGAAAATGCCATTCACCTGCTCAGAACAGTAAGCCCAACCTAGAGACAGACATGGTAAATGGGCCAATTGAAGCTACAAGGTTTCTGAGTCCCAGAAAGACTGATGAATAGTCTTGAAAAGATGAATTGGTAAAGTCCCCAATGTTTTTTAACCCTCCACATTCCTTTTTTTCATTTTGTATACAATTGCAACTAGTGAATGAGCTTGATTTTGTTTCAAGCTTCTGAGAGCAATGATAAAAATCACTTGAATCTTGCAGGCTGACAATCAATTTGAAACTGTGGGTGTTCTTGAAAAAAACACTCGAAATGAGAGCATAAATCATCTGAAAATAAATATATCATACCCACCAGCTAATTTAACACTGTAGGCAGAGACACTTCACATCATCCAGCCATAACTGGCTGCATAGAGTGTCTCTGCAGGCAGCAGAACCAGTGTAGCCAGGGATGGATCTGTGCCCTGTGCCTTTTATACTACCACACTAGATTCACTCACTTCCCTGTCCATAACACCTCTGCTCTCCTCCCTGTTCTCCCAAACCATCCACCTCCCTGCTCCACAAGGATCTCCTGGAGTGAGCAGCCTGCCAGCAGGTGCTGTGGCAGGCAGTGAGCTGCCTGGAGGCTTGGCCATCAGGCATGGGCACCCTGGAGTGACCACGAGCAGCTGGTGGGAAGGGTGAGGAGGGCTGGGGGGCCAAATCAATTGCTCCCTCCGTGGGAAATATGGCTAAACCTCTCATGAATGGAACTCTGGAATACCCAAGGATGTTTCAATAGCAGGTTCCCTGCCAGGGACAACCTTGCTTACACCGACTGCCTTTGTGCCTGCAGTACATGCTGTCCCAGGAGACCATCGAAGCACTTCGGAAACCAACCTTTGACGTCTGGCTGTGGGAGCCCAACGAGGTAGGGATGCCCTGTTAGCTGGGTTAGCACTTTCTGAGAGCCAACAGGGCCAGAAGAGCCCTTTGAGATGGTCTGCAGGATCTTCCCCCATTTCTGCCCCTTACTCTCTTTTTTTTCTTATCACACCAGAATACAGCACTTTTTGTCTAACATGTCACGTAGATTATGATGATTATCATATCCTCTTTGTTTTCTCTTTGATCCCTTTAATTTCTTTCTAGTGATGTCCCACATGTGCCCTATCATTGCTGCCACATGAGTTCTCTCATACCATTTTATCTGATCAAATTGATCCCTAGCAAAGTGTGTACTTAAGCACATCATCAATAACTCCTCCCAAATCAATAAAGCAGCAGGCAGAGGTGCAGGTATTGATTCACACCCCTTCTGCCAAGGGGTTTAGTGCAGTGTGTTCTGAACAGATTGCAAAGCTGCATGTACAGCCTGTTAGTATTTTCTTATTGCTTCATTTGCTTCTTTTTCTTACTGCTATTAGTATTATTCATAGCTCATCACTTGTATTGCAGAAGGTTCTGGAAGGCCCACGTGTAAACCTCTGTAGAAACGTGAAGGAGAAGGATGTTTCTGTAGTAGACATAATATAATTCAAACCAGATTCAGCAAACACAAGAAAATCTCACTTAGGAAAAGTGCAAGGGAGGGCAGGACCAAACTAGGGGTTTAGTGTTGGGTTTTTCCCAAGGGAAGACTTGGGTAGTCCTAGCAGAACCCCCAGCAGCAATCACCAGAATTACCTTCTCAATCAGAAGTTGTGCATGCAAGAGTCATTCTGACTCAGCACCAGATCAACATGACAAGGAAACCCCCCATACTGCATCCACAGGAACAGCATATTCCCTTCAGGATATTTCTGGTCTGGTAGGACAACAGAAGGACTCTCTGGTGGCTTTAGGTCCATCTCCCATTCACAAGGGCTGGCAAAGCTTCCCATGTGTGATTGGAGCTGCTCTGGAGCCACTGCTCCCTCTCCAGCCCTTTTTCTTTCTGCCATGGCCACACATCTGGTTTGCCCCCAGCTTTTAAATGCCTGTCATGTCTTTGCAGCAAGAAGGAATTACAGTCTGACAGGTGGATCATAACACTCCTGGTTCATTGTTGTTCTGACTGTTAAGAAAGAATACGGAGAGACAAAACCATTATCGACGGATTCCTATGTGCTGAGGCAGAGAATTTTAGCACAGTAACTCATTCAGAGGATGAGGAAACACTATGTAGTGGCATGAAGGGGGCTAACAAGAGGATGTGGAGATTGGACATGCCCTGCAAGGAGGAGAGCTGCTCAGAAGTAAGATTGCACACAAGCTCTGCTGAGCCAAGTACCATATGGGTTTATCTCACCCTCTTAGCTCTGGTTTGTGTTTACAGAGAATATTTCAATTCTGTCAATGCTTGTTTAGCAAGGAGCATTTGCCCACGTGCTCGGTGGGGCACAGGCAGGTCATAAACCATAATCATCTGTAAGCAAATGAATAATGTGCTCTGCAGCATCTCAGTAAACAGAGCTGTGCAGCAAGGCTGTGTTCTCTTTCTCAAATGTCCTTTCAGGCCTTAGAAAAGTCACATATTGAAGCTTTTGCTGTTGACCAAGAAAGCTAAAAATGAAAACTGAAGTTCTCATGTGTTCAGGGACAGGAGTTTTGGGACTGAGAGTCACCTCATCACTCAATCAAAGCTCTCTTGGCAACAGCTGGAGGGAAATTGGCATTTTTTGAGGGTAATTCAGCCCTTCTGGATCAAGTTTGTTGTCCTGAAAAGTTATTTCCTGAAACTACTGCAAAACATATATTCTATCTCAGGGAGTAGGACCAAGACAAGGGAGTCTTCAGCAAAATGCTGTCCATGTGATCTGAGCACAATTCAGCTTGTGACGTTGTCCCTCAGGCCTTGTAGGAAAGTCTCTTCCTGTTCAAATGACTCAAAACCAACCCCCTCATTACTGCATGAACTGTGCTTATTCCCTGGGTAAATATAAAATTTCATAAGATTAAATCATTTTTCTGGTGAGTTTTTAAGAGCCTAAAGAACACAAAACTAACATAAATGATGTCCCCAAGGCTGCATTTGTGACATGTTGAAACTCCTGGATCCATTTCCAGCCTAAGAACTGAGTTTCCTAATCCAATGGCTACACTTCATGCCCTGCAGAGTTGGCCTTCAGAAATGGGAATGCAGCTATGTAAATCCCCAAACTCCTGGAAGCCTGTTCACTTCTGACTGGTGGTTGCTGTTAAGTGCCCAAACACATCAGAATATCAATACCTTTCTTTTCCAATAGGTTCAAGCCCAGATGATTCACTAGGAGTGGTGGTGCTAAATTACCTGCATTCCCCTTCCTACTGCAGAGCAGGTGCTGTCCCAAAGGAGCTGCCTCTCCGTGCATTTCATAGTTACAGTCTACAGGAGAGGATGGTCACAAACCTGCTGCAATTTTGTAGGGTTATAATGGGAGATATTTTGCCAAACAAGAGATCTAAGCTAAGACAGTGGAGTTAGGAACTCATGAGTAGACACAAAGAAAGGAGGTTTTGACACATGTCTAGAATAAATGTTTCTTTAAGGAGCTCTGATTTTCTGCTGTCATTTTCTATCCAGCTAGAGCTTGATCCATTTCTGTACAGTCAGGGCCTTTGGAGTCAGTGGGAAAATTCCCACTGATTTCCTTGAGTGCTAGAACAAATCCCAACTGAATTAGAAAAACAGCAGTGCTTTTTGGTGAGCAGCAATTGCAAAATGACTAAAGAGTGCTGGTGTGATTCAAAGCCCTGCACAAAGCCTGTGAAGTCAACAGCAATATGTCTCCCTCAAAAAGCTTTCAGACCATCTCTGTCTGCCCCTCTTGCACTGTCTTTAATCACAAAATCTTTGAACATCTCTCTTTCATCTCAACAAGAGAGCTCTGCTACTATTCCATGTTTGAAAGGAGGAAATTCACCTCATGGTGATATTTACCAAGCCAATAACCTTTCTGTTCCTGGCTGCAGATGCTGAGCTGTTTGGAACATATGTACCATGATCTTGGGTTGGTAAAAGACTTCAACATCAATCCTATCACGTTGAAGAGGTGGTTGGTAAGTATTTCAGATTACTGATACTTGCAATGTTTTGCATTCAAAAATCAATCAGACATTTAGTCATGGATTTACCTTGACTCACAGGAGTAATCCCACTGAAAGCAGTCAGTCTGTACAAATTCTTTAAGGACTGCAGAAAATGTTTGCATTCTTGTGGTCACAGATGACTTTTTTTACTGTTTTGCATTTGTTCGCTGAGTTTTCTGTTACTGAGAACAGTTCATTTCTGCTGAATGCTCTTGGTACCTACTGTAAATAGAGGAGGGACAAGTGTCTTTAGGTATGGCCAAAAAAAAGCCAATATATGCCATAATCACTGAATGTGCTACATCACAGGGAGTAAAAGAGCAAGTCAGGAAGGAAAAGGAATTGTTGAGAAGCAAAATGACTCTCTTTGCCTCAGTCTTTAATGTTGAGAGTCTTGCAGAGATCATGACAACAGTAAGATATCTGTGGAGGAAACACTGGAATATTTAAAAATCGCTAAGTTCCCAGGTCCAAGGCAGAGCATAAGAGGACATTTGCTAAAAAGCTGAAGAATATTTTGGCTTTCTTAGAATAAACTCATCCAGTTCCTAGAGAACTGTAAAACAGTAAATATTTTACCCATTATTTAAAAAGGATCTAGGGATAGCCTGAAGAATTATAGCTGATAAAACTGACCTCTCTGTCCGACAAATTGATTGAAACAATAATGAAAAACATCATGATGTGAATTTCATTATACAGATGTTTCATATGATGCTTGGAACAAAGGCTTGCATCTTATTGACCTCTTCTAATTGCCTGAAGAGTTTGCACAGAATAGAGGGCACTGATGGATGTAGACTCCCAGAAAGACCTGAGGAAATCCCAGATTCAGAAAGTAGCTAGAAAACAAAGAAAACATTGGTTTCTTCTTATGCTGAAGTACAGCAGGAGCAGGAGGCACTTGGGCACCAGCATACGTGGGGCAGTGGCTGTCACTGCTCGGTGTATGGCTACAGGAGGAGGAAGATAACAAGGCATGAGCCGGAGCAGAGACTGGGAAAAGGTATAAAATGCCACCATAGAAGGCATAACACTTGCCTGAAATTTATGCCTAGCACTGGTGAATCCCTTTGAGAAAAATCATATGACTGCATTAAAGGAGATACCAGAAATGATCAAGACCCAGGAAATCTCTCCCCAAAGAAGGCAAACAAAAAGCTCAGTGTTGTTCGGCTTAGAAAGCAGCTGAACAGAAGGGGTGGGATGAAACCAAATACAAACAAGGCTAGCACAGAGTATATAAACCAGAAAATCTCCTCCTCCTGTTTCACAGCCTGAAAACATGGGAAAAAAGGTGATATGTCAACACACATCAACATGCCACCCACACATTACTGCAGGCAACTTCCTTCAGCTTGTGTTTCCAAGTAATTTGTTTCCACCAGCATTTAAGAGAGCCTCATTCTGAACAGCAAGAGCAGTTTATTGTGTATTTTCTACAAAGGTAGGACAGGGTGAGAGTTCCTGTCTCAAACACTACCTTTGCAGAAAGAAAGATGATTGAGGAGAGCCCCAAGGACTCTGCTTCCAACTATGATACTTCCCCAGGCACAGGACAGGCAACAGATTGCACTTAAGTGGGTGAGAAAAAGCCACCTCGTGCTTATCCTTTGCTTTCTTTCTCCCACATCCACTAGCTACAGAAATCTTCCAGAAAGGGGAGGGGAGGATGACTAACACAACCCTGTCACTCCATCCCTTCAGTGCTCTGAGTCAGGAGTCCCTTGGGATGCTTTGGGCTCCAGTGCTGGATGTATACATTACACCCATGCAGTGATGTTTGGTGCCTGGGCATGGCCAGTGTCCATATGAAGGCTCTGAGATACTTCCCACCACCTCCAGGCCTGGCTGTCAACAATATTGGGCCATTCATTTTGGAATAGTGAAATATATTTCTAAAACCATAGAATCACAGAATTTCAGGGGTTGGAATAGACATTACAGATCATCTAGTCTCAATCCATCCTGTCATGGGCAGGACACCTCCTCACTAGATCAGGTTGCTGAAGGCCTCATCCAGCCTGGCTCTGAACACTGCCAGGGTTGAGGCATCAGCTACCTCCCTGGGCAAAATCCTTGCTGCAGGGTAATATGATCAGTTTTTTCAATGGAACCCCCAACTATTGAATAAGCATTAAACCCCTAGAGTTCCCTTGACCTTATCTGGAGCCTTGAGACTTCCTAAAAGTCAGGCCCCAGGTTAAAGGGTTTGATCCTGATGAGGTGTGAGGACTGTTGAAGTAAATTCACCATTTAGCAGGAGAAGGGGACAGGAATTCTGTCCGTGTCATTGATTCAGGCTCAGTAAGTGAAGAACTCTAGAGAGCCCTAGAGTCCAGGCTGCAGAGGACCCAGCAGAAGGGCCCAGCAGTGCTGGTGCTTGGCTGCTTTGAGCAGGACAGGATACCAAAGGCTACCTGGAGCATTGGAATAGTGAGTGTGGCACATGTTATCCCAGCTGTGCCAGCTTCACTCAGCCAGCCTGGCTGACAGCACCAAGGACACAGGGAAAGACAGGCTTCAGCTTGCATGTGGAACGAGGGCACAGAGCCAGGATCTGTAGAAAGTTAAACCACACAAGAGTCAGCCCCACGTGTCCATGCAGCAAAATCTCTTCCATGCTGCCTAGCGTAGGAAACCCACCGAGGTGTGCTCGAGCGTGTACTTTCACATCTTCCCTTTGCCAAGCAACACGGCCCAAAGTGCCACCTCTGAGCATTTGCAAATGAAATAACAACCACATTTCAGCCTTCAAGATTTCAGAGCTGCAATTTGCATTCAGTGAGAAAGGGGAACAGGGATGTGCTCAGAGTTCTGTACACTCCCCGAAGTCACCATTTAGCCCCAGCATGGTTTGAAATACAAATTCAGGCTGAGAGCAGAGTCCTGTCTCAAGACTGAGACGCACTCAGAGCTGTGCTGGGATGTTTACCCATTGCTGGCTGGTGTGAGAGAGAAGTGGCTGTGAGGTTCACCTGCTGGCAAATTCTTGAAATACAGAAATCTCTCTCTCCCCCAGGAAGGCAGAGAGTGTCAGAGAGCCTTGTCACCCTTGTCAGGGCAGAAAATAATGCTGTGCTCCACAGCACTCCTCTAGGGAGGCTGGGAAACAGCTCTCCTGTCTCTGACTGCTTCATTCCCTCTCTCTGCAGCTGTGTATCCATGACAATTACAGAAACAACCCCTTCCATAATTTCCGGCACTGCTTCTGCGTGACCCAGATGATGTACAGCATGATCTCTCTCTGCAACCTCCAGGTATGACCTCACCTCAGTAGCATCACTCCATTTCCATCGTGGGGCACATATCCATCCACTGAGCACCACAAACTCGTGCCACTTTTCTTCCTGAATGGGCCAGCAGCTTGCTGACAAGTGGTGAGCATTGAGGTAGCTGCACTTGCTCGGTCCCTGGGGAGAGGAGGTGTTGTGTTTCCACCTCTGGGTGCCCACTCAGCCATCCCATCCCAGACCCCAAGCACCTGCACAGCTTTCTGACACTGCTGGGAAGATAACTTCATCTTCTGGATATTTCTAATTTGTACACTGAAGCTCTCTGGACACTGTGATAGCATGAAACACCGAGGAATCAGAGCCAAAACACTACTGAATTATGGTCAGTGGGGATGGTCTTCATCTGGGACACAAAATGTTCCCACAAGAGGTTTTCTCCAAATATGTGCTTGCACCTGGGTGAGCTACTGCATCTAATGCCTGGCAGGTACTGTGTGCAGGATTCACATTCATCCTGTACTTTGTCCAGCACTGTAGGCATCATTTAATTTAATTGTTGGGATAACCTGTGCTTATATATTCATTTCATCTCTGTACAAACCAGATTTTATTCAGTTAAAAATACCCTTTTGTTCTCCACAGTTAAGCATCTCAGCTAGTGGCCTAAGTCTATTTTTTTTCCAGTAAGAGTGTGAAGAAAAATTTGCTTTAATGGAAGTTCATCTTATTCAGAAGCAAATGCAATCCTTAATTTTTCTCACTCTTTTCCTTCCAGTTAATGCAGAATGCAATGGCAACTGAGATATCTTCCAGCCCTCCCTTAGCTAATCAGGGTGCTCAAATGACTTATGAGAGACTATACTAATATCTCAATGCTTTCATATGATCTCTGCAGTAAGTTTCAAGAAAATTGCCTCCTCTGGTCTACTGTTATTTAATGCAACAAAGGCAAATCTGAGTCATTTTTACTGGAAGGGAAGGTAGAATTCTCCCTCTTGGCTGAAATGAATTGATCTATGGAAAAATACTTCATTTTGCCCAGATTTTCATTTCTTTATGAAGCAAATATGGGTGGTTTCTTTATTTCTTTTCATTTCTAGGGATAGGGGAAACAGAAATCATCATTCTACGTTTATGCTTTGCCTTTTACAGGAGAAATTTTCCCAGATTGACATTTTGATTCTGATGACTGCAGCAGTGTGCCATGACTTGGACCATCCAGGCTATAACAACACGTAAGTCTGTCTCTTGCTTTCTCTTCCCTTAGAATTTATTGGGGAGGTAATAGTAGCTGGCATTTTTTTGGTAGATCAGGTTTTCCTTCTCACAGCTTGAGCTGGCCATGACCTTCCCCCAGGGCCCTGCTGTTCACTCACATGAGGGCCAAGGCAGAGCTTCCTGCAGCAAACTCAGGTCTGGGCTGGCATTTCCAGCTGCCCTTAGCTCTGTAAGGAGAGTGATTTTTTTCAGGTTTCTACTCCAGTACTTTCCCCCAACTCCTGAGAAAACAAGGTAAAATACTTTACAGCTGATAACAGAGCTATAAATGATTACAGCTCTGTTGACTGAAATGGAATAATTGCACTAAAATGCACAGGGAGATTAAACTTCCACATTATTTTGCAATTATAAATGATGAAGTGCATATTATTCTATCTGTTATTAATGTGAGGAAATTATTACTGTTGACCAACAGACACTTGTGTGCATGTTTGTGTGTGTGAAAATGAGAGAGGGAATCTAGTTCATCTGTAACCATTTATTAAATACAGGCAGAACTCACTTCTGACTATCAGTGAGAATCTCTCCACTAACAGTAGTGGGGGTTGAATGAAGCCCAGACAGCTCCTTGTGTTTCTTCTATTTCATTTTAGAGCTACAGAGACTTGGTAAAATTTAAAGAAGGAACAAACTAAACCTATAGGGAAATAGTGCCTGAGATTATATTAAAGTGCTATCTATTTTCTCTAAAAGTCTGATTTAGTACCAACAATCAAAAAACAAGCTGCAGCTAATTGAATAGGTATTGAAAAAGGATGTAAATAAAAGTAAGCAGCATGGTTTAGAGCAGCTGGTGTGTGTCTGCAGGAGTCCTCAATGTCTCTTTTTCCCATCAGCTACCAGATAAATGCCCGCACGGAGCTTGCAGTACGCTACAATGACATCTCCCCACTGGAGAACCACCACTGTGCTGTGGCTTTCCAGATCATTTCCCAGCCAGAATACAACATTTTCTCCAATGTCGACCAGGACCAATTCAAACAGATAAGACAGGTATGAATGCTGTTCCCATCTGTGTGGTACAAACTGTTCCCAAAGATGTAAACACACACAGACTTCCCTGCTGTACAATGAGAGTGAATCATTCTCCCCAGAGGGTAAGACTGAAAAAGCCCCTCACACTGGAAGGATCTAAGAGGGATTCTTGGAAGATTTCCACAGCAGCACTCCCTGGAATGTCTTGCTGAGAAATAATGAGTACATCCTGACTGTTAAAGCCTATGACATTTTGGGGGTAGATATTTAGCTGTGACTGGGGAAGGATTAAGCTCTCATGGCACAAGTTTATGCTTTAAGGGAACATTGTATTAATTTTAAGAGGGGCTTCAAAATGAAAAAAGATTTATAACAGCAGAGCACTTGGACTGTTGGAAGAGGCTCTGGTGGACTGGGAGCTATTACAGTTATGTCTGAACAGTGAACAATGCTACAATTCCCATTAGAGCTCTAAGGGCCAAAGTTCAGTCTTAATTCCCACATCACACCTTCCTCACACACCAAATGAAGAAGCAGACCAATATAAAGGCTCAGACACTGTTCTGTTGGAGTTACTGATTCTGCCAGTGCATGGGAAGCAGACATGGGCCCAGAATGGATTGATCTGTAAGAAAACTCACAGCTTTAAATTAACCACGATTTGCCATCATAAACTCTGCCTTAGCAGGAGGATACAGAGCTCCTTGACTGCGTCTGAGTGTTTCAAAGCCCTTAATCAAAAGAGGATGAGCACAAATTCCTTCCTTGTCTACTGATTTTTGCCTCTTCCTAGGGCCACTAAGAGTCAGCAGCAAAACCCATAGTGCCTTCCAAGGACCCGAAAGTGGAACTTGGCAAACAGAGTGTGGCTTTGAACATCCTGCTGTACAGCTTGTTTTTCCACAATTAGTCAATCAGAAAGGAAAAGCCTCAATGTATCTGGACATACCAGTGTTACAGATCAATCCAACCACAACCTTCATCTACCATGAACTCTTTACAACTCTCTTCTGGTTCCCTTGGCAGTTTCAAGTCAAAACCTTCCCCTTTCAGCCCTAACAATGTAATGCATCTGAGGCATTTTGTGTGTAGGAAAGATCCTACTTTGCTCTGGAATTGCAGGCTCTGTAAAGAATGTCTAGTTAATATGTGAACGTGTTTTCTTTGCTAGGGGATAATTACATTAATCCTGGCTACAGACATGGCGAGACATGCAGAAATACTGGACTCTTTCAAGGAAAAAATGGAGAATTTTGACTACACAAATGAAGAACACATGACCTGTGTAAGGAGGTTTTGTGGATCATTTCTGTGCATAGTGTGAAAGTTTGTAGATTAGCATTTGTTTGTTTTAAAAAGCAAGATTCAATATATATTGCCCAAAAGGAATCTTTCCTACATTCTCTGCCCCACCAGAAATAATTGCAGTTTTGGAGTGCTCTGTACAAAATAGATTACTCCACATTTAGAAATCCTGGAGTCCCATCAGGAAAAAACATTATCAGGTCACATGTTGTCCATTACTTTGGGGCAAAAATTATCCACAAGAGGACAAACTCTAGTCTTCTCTACTTCCCAATGCAGTTGTCTTTGACTTCTAGGGAAATCTTTCCACAGCTGCCTCTGAGTGCTCCACAAAAGACTTAATGGTCATTTGTGACTGAATCCCTTCATGCAGCAGCTAAGTACTCATCCCACTGTGACACATCCTGGTGCTACAGACAGGGAAGCCAAGGCAGAGAGGGGATAAGTGTTTTACACAGAGTAACTGAGATTGTGGAAAAGAATCCAGATCCTTTAATACCTCTGATTTAATCCTAAATCTATCCTTTCTGGTTGAAAGCATTGCCTCCCCCTGCTTTGTAAGGATAGGATTCTGGATAGGGGAAAAGGGCTGGCATTAAGGCTGCAGTGTTAAAGTGTTATCCTCTTTCAGCTGAAGATGGTACTGATAAAATGCTGTGATATCTCCAACGAAGTTCGACCGATGGAAGTAGCAGAGCCTTGGGTAGATTGCTTACTAGAGGAGTATTTTATGCAGGTAAGAATGAGAGAGAGAGATGCAACTGCACAATTTTCTGCTCTCCCCGAGTCCCACCTTGGCTGCAGGTGCTCTACTGTGTGCCAGCCCAGTCCAGCTCTAGCTCTGAACAGCCTGGTCTAGTGGAAGGCTCTCTGCCTGTGGCAGGGGTTTGAACTAGGTGATCTCTAATGTCCCTTCACAACCCAAACCATTCTGTGATTCCATGGAAAGCTTTTATTACAGAAAATCAGAGAACAATGTCAGCAAGAGAACCAGCTCAGAATGCAAGTGGATGCAATCGATTGCAGTTCACAGATGAAAGACAGAAATCCTAATACCAGCAGGCTGAAGTTTGTTCTCTGTAAAGCAGCTGCTGTGCAAGGTTGTTTGACATAGACATGGGGTTTTGAGCCAAAAGGGCAAGAGCAGTGCCAAGATAAAGTTGTCAAGTGAATTATATCAAATATCACACGGGAACTAGTTTAGATAATTTTCACTGCATGTGAACATTGCCCTAAAGAGAAAGCAGAGGAGTAGAGGTGTTCAAAGTCAGACTTCAAGCTTCACAAACATTGCTCCTTCCTGGATTCCCAGCTGAACACAGTTTCTGACTGCTTAAAAAGTATCCCTGGAAGTGCAGCCCTCAGCTGCCTCTGGAGCTTAGGCTCCCAAGCAGTGTGTAGGTGCTGCAGTGAGATCTCAGCTGACACAGCCCTGAGGAGGAGATGCCAGAGCTTTTCCTGGGTGTTTTGTCTACACTTTGATCAGGTACATGCCACAGAAGGCTTCTCACAAGACAGTCATTTTGGATGATGTGCCAGACACATTTCTAGCTCACTGCACCTGCAGCTTTTTACTCAAAATTGCAGTATATCTTAGTGGTTTGGCCACCCAGAAAAGGCACCATGTGCTGAAATATCTAATAGCTGGGAGATATAGTCTGCTACAGGATATCTCTTTTTGCACACATCTCCTTACAGATGAACACACAGAAACAGTGAGTTATGTGGTTAAGTAGGTAGATTGGTAGACCCTCTGCACTCAGTGGAACTGCTCTCCATTGACCTGGCTAGCCAGAGTTAGTTTTAACCATTAGTAAAGAAGAAGATCTAATTTCTGATTGGATACCCAAATATAATCACTCTCTGGAGAATGATGAGGAAATCACAGACCTATCCCTTCTCTTCCAGAGTGGCAAAAGCCATTCCTACCTTTCTGAACGCTCTGAAGTATTTTATCTCACAAGTCCAGTGAGTTTGCAAAAGGAATCAAGTGGCCTCATTGCCCTGTAAGCCTGGAGGTGAAAGCTTTCATGCTGGTGCTGAGCAGAAATAACTGAGCAGAATCCTCTTTGTTCAGATGTTACTTTCAACAAAGCAGATACATCAGCCCGAGGGAAGCACATTGCTCTTCTGTGCTACCTTCAAACACCTCTGTGATCTGCACCTGAAGGCTACTGCTCTTCAGCTAGTGATCTGCAGTACATCACTCTCCTCACAGGCTTCCAGCCAAGATTAATGTTTGTTACTCTGGCTTTGTTCCAGAGTGACCGAGAAAAGTCTGAGGGGCTTCCAGTGGCACCGTTCATGGACCGCGACAAAGTGACCAAGCCCACGGCACAGATTGGGTTCATCAAGTTTGTCCTCATTCCCATGTTTGAAACAATAACGAAGGTAAGTCACCCAGGGCCAGAAAATTGGGGGAATGCAGAGCTTTAGTGTTTGCTCCAACAGGTGTTTAGTTATCCAGGGAAATGGGGATGGACCATTCACACCCTGACTTCCACCCTGGGTTTAGCATGTAGAATGAAAACTCAATGAAATAAAGCAGAAGTTTATGAGTACAGAAGGAAATGTTGATGTTCTTTCTCCTGTTCTCACCTAGCTATTCCCAGAAGTGGAGGAGGTGATGCTCCAGCCCCTGTGGGAATCCAGGGACCATTATGAGGAATTAAAACAGATAGATGATGCTATGAAAGAGGTAAACTCTAAATATCTCTTTGCTAGAGTAAACATTGTGATTGAATAACCCAAACATTATAATTAAACAGCATCTAAATCCCAAAACAGTAGGAATGGTTGTGGCATAATCATTACTGTGAGAAACACATTGATTACACCTGGCTGGAGAGAGGTGTGTTCCACCTGCCCAAGTGTCATCACAGTGTGAGGGTTTTCTGACATGAAAAAAAAATCATGTAGACAGGATACTATCAGCCACTCTGACATCCAGATAAATTGGGAGTGCCTTGGAGCACTAGTTGTGCCGATGTTGTCTGATTTGTGGGAAATGAAGGTTCATTCCCTTGATCATCCTTGGCTGGATGAGTGGGATAGTGGCTTTCTGGTGTGGTCCTCACATCCTCCCAAGTGCTTTGGATAAAAATTCCTGCAGCAGCACAAGTTCTAAGGCTGGTTAATCAAAGAACACATGCTTTGAGGGCACTGAGTTTTAAAGGAGAACAAAGTCTTTTAGGCATTCTTCAGTTTAGAGAGGAGCATTTCTCAAACGAGGGAAGAAGAACTTGCCAGACTTTCTGAGTCTTATTCATCTTTCAAGTTGAGCTGAGAATTTGCTTCTGGTTTACAGAAGCTGTCAAAACAGAACTTTTATACAAACTGATGGGGCTTTAATTACATTGTGGTGGCACAAGAAGTCTAAGGAAAATAGGAGCTGCTTGAATTCAGAAGTATCTTGAAACAAGAGGATTTAGTTAATTATCTGAGAGCCTAGCACAGCAGACGATGAGACAGTTCTGTTTACTCAGGACATACATCCAGAGCAGTTTGGATGAAACGATGCCTGTGATGTTCCAAGCTGCTGCCTATTACTTCCCAAAAAATGCTGCACAAGGAGAGCTGAGCGTGTGACTCCCAGCAGCAGTGAAAAGCAGCACTGTGGGAACCAGGGGCATTAATCCTGCTCTGCTCTTCATTTCAGGTGCAGAAACAGAAGAGTGAAAGTTTGACGAGTGGCAGTACCGAGAAGTGAGACGAAGGAGCCTTTGAACAAAGCACAAGCCCTAAGGTTACTCTGGTTTTAAGAAATGCTGTATTTGCCAAACAGATGTGGTGGCTACGACAAAATCCAGCTGGGACCATGCATGAGGAGAGGTGGCAGGGGTGGATGCCCTGCCTGCCTGGGCACCTTGCAGCCTGCAGCTGCTCACACAGGGGTTGCTGCCGTCGGACACCGAGTGCTCCCCACGCTCCAGGGTGCTCACTGCAGCCCCAGCAGGATTTCCCCTGTGGACATTGCACAGGCTGCAGCACAGCTCAGATCTGCAGGAGATTTGTCTTGTTGGTGACCAAACTGACCACAGCCTGCAGAGGCAAACCAGAGTTTAGTTAAGGAGCCTTTCCTGGGGAATGAGCCACTGGCACCCAAAAGCAAAAGAAGAAGATGTTTTAGTCAAGAAACTATATATATATGTGTACAGCAATATGCTAATTACAGCATAGCTTAACGATGCTTATATACTGGCAAGGGTCCTGGCATACATTTTTGTTTGCCTAGTAGGCCCTAGTGACACATTTCTCTGTATTATTCTCTGAATTTTATAGTGTTCACAGTACATTCAGAAGCCCAACATAGTGGATACAATTTTATTTTCTTTTTCTACACTAGAAGAAATCAGAAGAAACCTTAGGGAGTTTGCAGGGTCACTTCATGGCCTGGTACAGCTGGATCGTGGGATCCTTCAGCATGAGCAAAGAAAGGAGCACAAAGCTGAAACCACGGTGCAAGCATATTTTTATCCTTGTGGATGCAAAAAGCAACAAGAAAAACCTTCAAAGATGTACAGATTTCTTTTTTTTTTTTTTACTTTTAAACCGATCTGCTAAATAATATATTCTTCTACAGAAATGGGTGTTGTACTTGTTTTCTTTTGCATATGGATTCATGTAAGAGCTGTTTGTGTTCCTAAAGACAAATGGTTTCATAATGAAAGGAAGGGGCTGTACAGAGAGGGAAGGGATGGTTCTCCCTAAGAGGAGAAGGTTTAGAAATACTTTTGTGGTCTAGTTACATCATAAGCGCAACACTAAAAGAGCTTCAGTTCTATTGAGGGCTTTGTACAGGGTGGGAGGGCCAAACCTTCCCCCTGACCCAGGAAAAACCTTAGGAAACTCAGCCTCTCAGACAGGTCTCTAGTACCAAGCTTGTCCCTGAACACTATGCCTCCTGCTCTGGAAATTAAGATTTATTCTCCTGCTGTTTCAGCACATTAATTCTGAGTTTAACCCTTGTTTATCCCCCAATGCCATTTCCCATGTTTGGTGTCTTTCTTTTGCACAAAACTGTATTTACTTCAGCTACTTTCCAATCTCTCAGGGAGATCTAAATTACCTTGAGAGTTCCATCCCTCTCCTCTGTTGCTTCCTGCAGGTTTCCAGAGGCTCAGGCCAGACTCACAGCTAGTTCTCTCTGCTGGTGCCTTCTCCTTTAAACTGCTTTTTATGTGTGGTTTGGGACTTTCTGCTGCAAATTGGAAAGGGTCTGATCCTTGGATTTGAACAGATCCCAAGGGAAATGGGAAGGTCCAAGCACAGGGTCAGGTTCAACCTACTCAGACATCTTCATGAATGGATGAACTAAACCCTAGTTCTGATTAACCTCAAACTTTTCATGCTTGAAAGTTGAATCTGAATTATGTGGTTTGGACCTTTTTTCTTTACTAAACCTTTTAATCCAAAGTACACTGTGACCCAGATTGTTCTGCTGTGGAATTGTTCACTTCTTTTTCACAACTAAATCAAATTCACCATCTACATTCAAGAGGATTTCCGTCACAAAGCAGTTTCCAAAGCAGATGAGCTGTGCAGGAGCTACAAACAATTGCTCAGGCTATGCCAAGTCCTGCACTGAGCTAGTTACATTAGATGAGAAAACCTGCTGTAGGAACTTGACTGCACCCTCCTCCCACTAAAACTGCTTGGGACTTAGCTCCTGATAGGAAGTTTTGTTTCAGCTGGAAGGATTTTTCTCTAACCACAAACCCTAATCCAGCAAGTATTTATCCATGTGCCTATCCCACTCGCCTAGTATGGACTCTGGCATAGAGGAGCTGTTGCACAGTGCAGGCTCCTTGGCTCTCTGTACATGGATCTTTGGGAATTGAAGGCCCCTGGGGCTTGTTTTGGCTCCATCATTTTTAAGAGCGACCTGAAAACTGTTTACTGGAGAGAGATGAACAGATGTTGGTGAAATCCTGCTGACTGTCCTGGAGCTGCATCAGAAACGTGGGAGCAGGGAATGCAACTCATCCTCAGGGCTGCACTAGTGACTGTTGTGGTGCTGCAATGTGCTGTGAGGCTTATTGAAAGAACAGGCAACACCCAGGCTGCTGCTCATAGGCAGCTGCAAAAAAAACCCCACATGCAATCACAAGCAGCTAATGGAATAAATGGGAATACCACAGCATTTTTTAATCTCATTTGCCTGTGTAATATTAGATTTCCAAGAGACAGTCCTCCCAACATATGCTTAACCAAGGGGAATGCAAGGCATTCTCTCCTAATTCTAGTTTCTCATACTTTCCCCATAATATTTAATGCTGTGATTCATATGCAAATTAAAGGATTTGAGAATCCTGGCAATCAGCCCATTAAAATGTCACACATTTTCAAGGTGACATTTAAAAACTAGACTTAGCATGAAAATGAAGGTTTTTGAGGCAGGCAGACAGATGTCTCAAGTGTGATGTAATCTTTTCTCTCCCTGTTCCAATTAATAGGAGTGAATATTGTATCTCAGTGTTCTTTCAGTTTACAGTGTGTTTTACAAAGAACCTTCTATGACCTGTTATGTGCATCTCCTCAGCTTCATGACAGTGCCACATGCATCCCAACCTCACATTGCTACTCCTCCACTTGTGAGCAAAGATGACCATGAAATGGGTTATTACCATTCCACACCATTTAGCTCGGAAAACTAATGACGACCTCTGGGATTTTACTTCTTATTTTAAAACTGTGAGATCCCACAGCCCCATACTCACTTCATTTGTCAGGATGGCTTTGATAATCAGATGAAACTGAAGCTATAGTGTAACTGCATGTCTTGGGAAGGAAACAGCCTTTTTAAAATGTGAATATCCCCCACAGCAGCCAATTTGCAATGAAAATTTAGTGTGTGTTAATACATGGGTTATGTAATGGCACAGAAGTATTTGTACATGGAAATTGTTCATCTCAGTGCTGCCTCTGAGCAGCAATAACAACAGCATCTGCTCCATACAGGAGTGAAGCAGAGAGCTTGGTGTGCAGGGGGAGCCCAGCAGGAGAAGCACTGTCAAGCACCATTCGATTTTCCTGTTTAAACAGCAGGTTTTTCATGCAAACTGCCTCTTCTCTCTGGAAACATCTGCAGAACAAGTCTTACCTTTGTGCCTGGTCTGTGGTACTAAGAGCAAACACACTCCTTTTTGTTCTCCTGTCATATTGTGATGGTTTTGGTGAGAGAGCAGACACAGTGGGGCAAATCACCTACCCTACTACTGCAAAATCTCCACATATTTACCCCTTTCCTGCACTCTTATCTCCCTGACATACCCGTGGCTGTAAAACACAGCAGCATGCCTGTTAATGCTAAGGAGCATGTAGAGCCATCCAGCTGCTGCCCTGTCTCCTTAGCCAAAAAAATTACTGTCCAAGAGGTTCTTCTGGAATCAGGCACATCTCAGCTCCAGGCTGTGCTCCAGAGAACACCAGGCAGGTCCTGCCCTCCTGAGCCAACCTGCATGCACAACCCTCTGCCATGCAGTGCCCTGGGGAGTAAGATTGTTCAGCACCAGAAAAATGAAGCAAAGATTCTGAAGTGTGCTTAAAACAGCTTGGATGCTCCTTTTCTAGTCAGCATGGCAGTGCAGTGGGTGAACTTTCTTTTCTCTCAGTTTTTCAGGGCAGTGCCCAGGCAGAGGTGTAGTTTGTACTCTGAAAAACTGGCACATTGGAGCCCTGATCTGTGTGTGGGTGTCATGATAGTGCAAGAAACCAGTAAGTCTTCATAATAAACCTAGATTTGCCACTGTCTTTGAATAGTGAGTCAGCAAGCCAAGGCTTCCCTCCCAGACCCATATCTGTAAAGCACTTTGTGGTTTTCAGAAGCAAAATGCTCCTCACTGCAATAACCAACAGTTACCATCATCAGAAAATAGAAACTTCTGGCCAAAAAAACTTGTTAGATGTCCTCAAAAATTAAGAACTTTAACCAACAGGTCAGACATCTTCTTCATGATCGTATTGAAGTGGATCTGTCTCTTTGCTAGTGAGAATTCCAACTCACACACAAAAACAGCTTTCTGAGTATTTTGGCATGTAATCAGGAATTACAGGTGTATCCAGGCACAAGCACACACATAAACCAGCTATCTGTAGACATTTTTGCAATACCATTCTTGGCTCTGTTGCAAGACAAACTTAGAACCAGGAGGGTTTGGAAAGTGTAAACCAGTCATGTCACAGCCAACGTTTGCTATAATGTCTCTGAGGAAAAAATCTCTGTTTTCCAAACTCTGTGGAAGCACAGTTACTGCCTGGCTGACAGACCCAGCAGATCCTCTGCCCTAGAGCTCCAAACTGATAGGGACTTGGAGCAGCAATATATCATTTCATATGAAAAGAGCTTGTTCTCAGCCCACTGATGTTGCTCTGGGCTCAGGACAGCTGGGACACACTCCAGGCTGAAAAATACCACAAGAAAACCAACACAAAAACATGTAAATCCTCGTCAAATTTGTGTGCCCAAACCATGCCTTCTACCATGCCCAGCTCCTGGTGGCCAACTTGTCCCACAGTGCTCATGCTACCACTTCAGGGCTGAGCAAAAGCTACAGCAAGTTATTAAGGGTAATATCTGAATGCCTTTTAAACACCAACAGGCTTGGGGCATCAACCACCTCTCTAGGAAGGTGGAATGAGGTCCCTTCTGATGAACAAATTTCCCCACTCAGACAAAATTTCAGTATGAACTTGAATGCTTGAAATCTCATTTTCTTTCCTAAAAAAGCTTCAGCTAAATGAAATGAACGCTCAGAGCAATGCTGATGTATTGCTTCATTTTTGAGCTATTAATTCCCTTCCAAAAATATTATTAATTTCAGGCAGAGTTATCCTTAAAACAAACAAACCCATAACATCCCTGTTAGAACACATTCCCCCACGTTTCCTTGCCTGGCTTTGACACAACCTGCCTGGTTTGACTTCAGCCCATAGGTGACACAACAGCTGTGGGTGGGTGGGATTCCTCCTCCTCTACCCTCAGACCCTGGGGAGTGTGGCAGGCAAAAAAGACATGGATAAGGCATGGGGAGATGTGCAGGGAGTGGGTGACTTGTGCCCAAGAGGAGGCCAGTGCACCCCAGAAAGCAAGGCAGAGCCTGGGGCAGGCACTGGAGTGCCCAAACCATGTTCACACCAGCAGTTTGGTGCCTCCTTCCCCAAGGGCAGATGTCCCACCAGCACTTCCCAGTGCAACTGGACTCACCCAGTGCCTCCAGGCCAGGCCAGCAGGGTCTGACTGCAGGGAGGTAACTCCTTATCTTGGAGAAGAGCTGAAGAAAAATGTTCCTAAAGGTTATAGGATAACAAGTCTTAAAACACCATGTACTTCAGAGAGTTCACCAGGGTGATGTGTGCGTCATAAACGACAATTTCATTTCTTTCCAGGCTGTACTTTTTTTTTCCCCTCACTCAAGACTTTGATCCTCCTCATCATGCTGCCTGCTGTGAGCCTTGCCAAGAGCAGATCTCCAGCAGCAGTGACTCGCTCAGCTCCTTTGCTTGCAGAGGACACACCACTCATTTTAGGGTAGGTGAGCCAAGGCTGCATCATCCAGAGCCGATGGAGGCTAGACATGTCTTGCCAGAGAGTTTCAGCAGCAAGATTCATCTCCATCTGGAAGGCAGCCCTGCATCCAGGGAGATCCTGGTTTGTAGTGCACAAAGAGTATGCACAGTCCTTCATTTTATCCTACTGGTTCATTTATTCACCCTGTATGGTGATTTATCCATTGACCTGTGCTTCAGGTTGGCTTTATCCTACTGGTTCATTTATTCACCCATTTATTTCCACCCATGCAGGAAACATCAGGTATTGCCTGATCCTGGCAAAGTGCTAAGCACCTTTGTGAGAGACCTGGCTACATCCAGCTTCACCCACTGGCAAGTACACTGAAAAAGCAGGAAAAAATGCATTCCTATGCCTATATCTTTAGTTACGTATTTATTTAACTCTTTTGACTAAGGAGAAAATTGTGAATGCTCAGTGACACCCACAGTTTTGAGCTGCACTGGATTATGAACATCCACATAGCTTGACTTAGATGTTCTACAGACTCAGGGCTCAACATGTATCTTTTGCATGAAAATGCATAAAATTGAATTGAAAAGTTTACAAGCTGATTAGCATTACAAATTTTTTACCACTTAGTATGGTGCAGCTCTTTCTCTCGAGCATGAACTATGAAGGCTAACTCAGAGTGTTTACTTTTTTCAAAACTGAGATTAAGTCCATTATTTCCAGTGCAATAACCTTATAACACCTCTGAATTTATCTCTAGGACAAAGGTCTTTTCTCATCCAGTTGTTAACATTTAACTAGGGAGACAAGAATCATCTTGAAAGACACATTGCACATGGAGGAGGGTTCAATAGCGTGACTTGCAAGAGGAACTCAAAGTTTGCAGAGTGAGGATGGTGTTTGCAGACTGTAAAAGTGAGTAACAACCCCTGGGACATTCTTTCAAAAAAAAAGAAGTGAATCCCATGCTGCTCTGCATGGAAGGATTTGCCCTCCATACAGTGGGAAAATCAAAGCCTGTTTGTCAGATAGTGTTTGCCTGGCTCTTCTAATTTCATTTCTGAGCCCTGTCTTCTTCACAGCTCAGTAAAAAGTTAGTTTCACCCCCTGAATGTGCATTGACGCAGTGCAGTCTTCCTGAAGCTGCAGGCTGCTGGCTCCAACTAGTTGCCTGGAAAATCAGCTTGTCTGAAAACACACCAGACAATCCAGAGTAGATCAAAGTGCCTGGATCAGCCCTGGGTATGTGTGCACATGCTGCCCTTGCTCTACTAGCCCAGCTGTTGCTGAACTTCTCCCACCAGGTGTCTGGCAGCACAGCCACGGATGCTCTGTGCTGTGGGGCTCCCTGTTCCTTCCTCACCCACAGGAGGAGGAAGAGGAAGTATCACAGCAGGTGTTAGAGGGGGATCTTCAACCAAATCCCTTCACCACTTCCCTCAGTGCAAAGCAGGAGCATTTTGATCTGCAAGAAGGGGAGTTCATGCCCCAATCTGCACTCCCAGCAAGGCTAAAAACATCACAGTTGCATAGCTTACCTGTTTTTTGGGTGGTAGACATGGCAATGACCAAGGCATGATACCACTAGGGATGGCAGCATGGCTATGACCTTGCTGGAAGGTGATACCTGCCAGGGCAGGGTTGGCTCCTGCAGCAGGGATGCAGCTATAGCAAAAGGAAGAGCAAAACCCCAAAATGCCCATGTCATGGGCCCATCTTCATCCCCAGCCTTCCTAGATGGGGAAGGGGTCCCGTGTTTGAGGCTGCAGATGTCTGCTCTGCCAGTGCTGCACTAAGGGATGGGGCATATAGGGACAGGACAATGGGCAAAGGCTTTAAACTGAAAGAGGTTTAGATTAGATGTTACGAAGACATTCTTCCCTGTGAGGCTGGTGAGGCACTGGCACATGTTGCCCAGAGAAGCTGTGGCTGCTCCATCCCTGGAAGGGTTCCAGGCCAGGTTGGATGGGGCTTGGAGCAACCTGGTCTAGTTGGAACTAGATGATCTTTAAGGTCCCTTCCAACTCAATCCATTCTGTGATTCTGTATCAGGCTCAGGAAGAGCAGTGGAGTCCCAGGAGAACCTCCTGCTGCGTGGGGTCTGTGCAAGGTGCATCTCCCATGGCAGCAGAGGTAGGAGCTGGCATTGCAGAGCCAGAGGGAAACAGGACACTGACATCCCTTACCTAGGCTCTGCATGCAAAGAATAAAACTGAGGACTGTGCCCTAACTAAGCAACAAAGTGCCAGGCTCTACTGCCAGGTACCAAAATAAGAAGCCCTGTCACCTAGACACAAGCTGGATGTCTCCAAGCTGTTGGTGTGTCTCTCAAGCTGCAGTACAGCATTACCAAAGTAGGTTTGGCAGTTACCATTTGCATACAAATTTGCATCCCTAATTAGACAAAATCCCAGTCACACATTCAGGGAAGCAAGAGTGGAAGTGCTCAGGCCTAACAGGTGTATGTAGTGCTCCATGCTATGTGGTGGCTGCAGTGTTCACATTATACCCTCCTCTGCCCAAACAGGGGTTCATTAGCTTACCTCAGCTCCATCCATTTTCCACACCGCCCAAAGCTGAAACCTTTTATCTTCTCCAGTTTCTCATTCTTTTAGAATTATAGTATTAGCTACTCTCCTCCATTAAGAACCCCTTTGTAGCCCATCGAAATGTATTCTCAGGTACAGAAAAGCAGCATAATAACAAGGACACATATTGGAGCTTGACATTTCTTTTCATGCTGATACTTACTAGCTCAAAAAGTCCTAGAAGAATATTAATGATGCCTGTCATTTCACAGGTGAAGGGGACTAATCACTTGAAAGGACTCTCCATCTCTGGAACATGCTGCACCTAACAGGCTGTTTCATTATCCTTTTGCAAAACACACTGAAATCCTTCACATGACACCCACATCAGTCTCTTCACTCCCATCTGCACAACCATTGTGCTAAAGAATTGCCAAGGGAGGATCAAAGAAGAAAATGACACCAAATTTTTAGGGCTTTTTTTTTTTTATCCTCCAGGAGTTAGCAGGGTGGGGAGGATAATAGCAACTGTTCTCAGTGATTACATGGTGCTGGCTACAAACTTTGTAGCTATCATATATCTGTAAAAGCCACTGATCACTTCTAATGCCTCTGCCAGGAATATGATTCCATTATCAATGTGCATCAGCCATCCAGCTCTGAGTGGTCCCACAGGCACAGCCCCCAGCAAGACAAGCAAGTCCCTAAACCCACAACAGTCAAAGATGGAGCCAATGCTTACCCTCTCAACACTAAGACTACCATGATTTTTTTCCCCAGTATTCTCTTCCTCCATATCAAATTGAGATTTACCAGTTGGCAATTTTACAGTAACCACAATCCTAGTGAGGGTCTCTGATGTGAATCATCCCAAACAGGTTTGGCACAGTTGCAACCCTGACCTCAAACCTCAGACCATGTCTTTCAAATCTAAAAGCTGCTTCTTCAGTCTAGCTCTAAGAAGGGCATTTCTACAGTGGTTATCCACGTGGGGACAACAGTAACGTTGCACTGGAAGCCTCTCAGTTTAAAATTCACCCAGTTTTGTCCAGGGACAACCACATCCCTCCAGGAAACATCTGCAAGGATAAGCTGGAAATAACTGTCTCCCCTTTCTAGGAGAAGTTAGAGCAATGTCATTAATTCTCTTTTCACTTCTAATCCCACATGTTACTTTCTGCTGGAGGAAGACTTTGTGCTGTGGCAGCCCCAAATTGCTGGGCTGTCTGCAGATGTTAATTGAAGCACAGTTTCTGCCTCTAGGAGTTGACCACATAATCCAAAATGGGACATAAATGAGTTCAAATGGTGCACTACACACCCTAGGATGAGTCAGTAGTAGTGCTCTGATGAGGCTGAATGTTCTGCAGAGACAGCAAACTCCTCCTCCCACCCTCATTCCTCATGTAGGTCCTACCCATTAATCTCTGTGTGAACACAGCACTGGTGCCACCTTTGGTCACCAAGAGCTCTGAGAGAGAAGTCAAGAAACTCACAGGGATGCAGAACCCAATCAACAAAACACTAATTACATTTCCCCAGAATGAAGTTGCCAGTGCAAACTCATTTGCATGTTTTTTAGCTGAAGTTTCTTGCTTGACTTGTGGCAGTGATGGCCACAACATGTTTCTTCTGATGTAGTTCAGGAAAGATTTGCTGGTTGCACAGGTCCAACTCCTGGCACCATGTGCAGGGGCTGTGCTCACTCACACCTGGGCAGAAGTCTGACAGGTAACTCTGCAGAGGTGATCACTTCTCCGAGGAGCTTGGCTGAAAGCTTAGATCCAGAAGGACTTTCTTTTCCACTCCTGGATTTTGCTGGGCCTCATGTTACTCCTGCATGTTCAGCCTGTTTGATGAGTTTAAATCAGGATAATTTAGATATGATTTCCTCATGGATTACATCATTTTATTGGAAGTGGATGACCTGAGTTGAGAACACGCCTCAGCTCAGCTAAGTGCAAAGAACCCATTAAACTCACAGGCACAAAGCAAAGCACACTGGGGCAAACCCAGGCTGCCTCCACCTTCCCAGGAAAGGCTTTTCCTTTAAATGAGGGTGTACTTGACTCACCACGGGCATGTGAGCTGGAAACCAGTGGCTACTGCTCCCTGGGGAGCAGGGCAGAACTGTCATCACAGGGTCACACACACTTTACCACCCCACAGATGAGTAAGGGCTGATTAAAGCTGCAGGGGTGGTGCACCTGTGCCTCCCCAAAAGAAGGCTTTCCTCCTGCCAGGGCTGGAAATGAGGGGTCAGTGCTCACTAGGGTTGAATTCCCCTTGGTTTAAGGCCTTGAAGGACCTCACTCAGCCAATGCAGACTGGGCTGGGTCTGTGTGATGTGTTGCAGGTGGACAGGAGCTTGTTCTGTCCCTGCACGGAGCCTACCCAGTCAACTGGATGTGGGCAGGTTCTCAAAACTGGGTGCTGGGAACTGGGTGGGCCAGCTCAGGAGCAGCACTGATGGTACAGCATGAGTGCAGGTTGGGTTTTCTGGCACCACAGCTCAGATGTGGCCATGGTGGGATCAGCTCCCAGCCACAGTGACACTGTCTGCCCACCTGCCTCCTGCTCAGGAGCAGGAAAGGATCATAGAATCCTAGATTTGTATTGGAAGGCACCTTAAAAATCATTTATCTACCTCCTGCCATGGGCAGGGACACCTTCCACTAGCCCAGGTTGCTCCAAGCCCCATCCAACCTGGCCTGGAACACTTCCAGAGATGGAGCAGCCACAGCTTCTCTGGGCAACCTGTGCCAGTGTCTCACCACCCTCACAGGGAAGAATTTCTTCCATCTATCTAACCATGCAGACAGAGTACTTGAGCCTGATTATGCCTGTGAAAGAAAGAGGTGACATCTCTCATGGAGCGATGAAGGATGAGTGTAGGAATGGGGAGGTGACAGTATCTCCTGGAGAGCCCAAACAGAGTGACTTCTCTGTTTCTCATCACTGAACCACCTGGTGCAGCTATGCCAGTGACAGGAGAGAGCCTGACACTCGTCACTTCTGTCAGTGTGACACAAGATGTCAGAACCAGGCTGAAGCAGGAGCACCAGGCACTGTGCCAATGCACAAGTGGCATGCACCTGGGGGAACCAGACAGATAAGACACATCAAACCAGAGAGAGAGCTGGAAATAGGGCTCTGCTGGCTCACACATCTGATGGATCAGTCCTGCATCCCCCTTGGCAGGCACATGAGCCTCCCTCCCACGCCTGGAAGGTGAGGAGAGCAGCTCTTGCTGTGCCATGTGTTCCCAGAATGGGATGCAGCAAGAGACTCAGCCACAGACTTCATCCCCTGACCTTGCCAACCTCTGTACCAGCCTGGGGAAAGCCAGGTGCCAGGGTAGGGTGGCACAAGGCAGGCAAGGGTAGGGGCAGGGCATTGCCTACACCGTGCCACGTGAGGCCACAGGGCAAGAAGTGAACTGGGAACCTCCTAAGAATTACAGCAGCCGTTACTGATTCATGCATGGATTTCCCCTTTGCTACCTCGATAACACTGCTGGGTTTCCCAGCAAGCATAAATAAAAGCAGATGGGGCGCAAAAAAAATCCTGCTTTTTTGATTTAGTCAACCTATCTTCAGTGCTTTTCTAAATATACCAACTCCTTGTTTATAGGAAATTAAACTGTTGCAGCAGCAGCTTTTCCATGCTGGTGCCCAACACATCCCAACAGAGCTGTTATACCTGACCAACGAGTGCTGTGAGTGTTCAGGTGGCTCTGAAACTGCAAAGGTGAAACAGGAGGATATTTCTGATTGTTTAGTTTAGTTTAGTTTAGTTTTTTAGTGTAGCTCCTATGCTGGGTTACAAAACCAAACCAAACCAAAGAGTGGCTGAAACTTCCTCCTGGCTGCACCATGGAGAGTAGAAAAGGGACAGAGCCTGGTTTGATATGACTAGTTTTGATCCCCAAGAATTTGAAATCTTATATAGGTGGCTTTACACTGAGGAGAGGGACCACTAGGAGGGTTTGTGCTATTTTGGCCATGGGAGTTTTTGTTTGGTTGCTTTTGGTTTTTGGAGAGGTTTTTTTTGGTTTTTAATGAAGGCAATGGCAAGAGAGGGAAAAGATTTAAAACTCAATCTTATGACATAATGACCAATGCTAGAAACTGCTGTTCTCCCTAAAGAAACTCAGTTTTCCTGAAATCTATTATGAAAAATACCAGTTGATTTTTATTGCTCTTGCTAGAAGTTGCCTGGCACATAAACAGTTCTGCCTTGTTTACAAAACAGACTTTCTTGGCAAAGTATTCCAGATACGAAGTACAAGCAAATCTTAATGACAGTGACTAATTATAACAATCATCATTTCCTTGAAGATAAGAAGCTTTCACTTTCTAATGGCTGGTTTGTTTGCTGAATGCTGTCGGCCTTAGATGCAATGATGAGTTATTATTTCAGGTAAGCCCAAATGCACATAGATAATGATATGAATTCTTCCACAGACCACGAAATAGGAGAGAAAAAAATAAGAGTAATGTTGCTTTTAATGTAATATAGCTGGTGTGTCATCCTGCCTTTCTTGAGCTTTGAAATGTTAGAAAGCAAAGGCAGCACTGCCTGATGAAATACTGCAGTAATAAAAGGGAAAAGTCAATGGAGAAATCCAAGACACAAGGCACAGCAGAAAGCTAACTAGAATTTATGTTGGCTGCTACCATCTTGACAACATGCTGATGAGAAAATAGAGTAACACAGTTCTTACTTAAAAGCACAAAACCCTGGTGGGTTGCAACACAGCTGTAAATGAGGTGAATCGAGCTACACACCTGAAAACCTGCACAGATGGAACGCCAAAAATGGATGTTTTCATGGTATTTCCACATTGAACATTGTGTTTCATAACTGCCTTCTTCCAGCAGCCACTTCAGAAAGGATTTATAGCAACAGCAACTTGTTAACACTGTGCTCTCTTTAACACAAGGCACGGGAAAAAATGTGTCAACATGTACTGCTCCCTGGTCATCACCAGGATTGAGGTTGTCCTCTTCTCCCACAGAGGTTGAGAGAGGTGAGGGCCATGATCAGTATAGTTCTCTTCCCACATACAAGTGAATTTAAGCCAAAGGATGACAGCAAGATACAACACAGGGTGTAGGTCTGCTGACTCTGTGCTAGAAAGCAGTTGGGGTGTCCTACTAATGGCTGGGGGTTTTTTTTCTGGTTGGGACTTTTTTTACATATACACTTTTATATTTATATACAAGACAGTCTAAAATCTGAATTTGCACCCCAGATAAGACTACTAAACTCCTATTACCCTATGGGCAACATGCAGAAATACTTTATGCTGCTCATAGGTGTAAATCTGATAGATCTGAGACAGGTGAGGAGGTGCACAAAGTTTTTCCACTGAGAACTCAAGCCTTGCTGTTAGCAGCAGCAGGGAAGCTCCATGACTGTGTTCATGTCATATTTGCTTCTACCTGCACTTGCTTCAAGTTGATTCTGTGGAGGTAATAGCTATAATGTCCACCCAGCTATAATGGATCTGCCATCCATCTAGCTGCAATCTACTGTTTGAATTAAGAGCTGAATTAAACAACCAACAGTACCTAACTCCTGTATCCAATGGACATCAGTCTCACTGAGTCTAAATAAACTTACCAAAAATCATAGAGACTCAAGGCTATAAGTACTGATTAGGAAATGGGGGAGCCACTCCTAGATGTTCAGGTTATGCCCATGGGAACATCCATCTCATGCATGTGCAAACACATCCATAACCTCTATTAATGGAAGAGGAAAGGGGAAAAATAGAGCATTAAAAGAAGCACACTGCTGATGCTGTGAGCTTTCCTGAAGGCAAAGCATCAGGGCACACACCACACTCTTCATCCCTGTTAATGGTTACACACAGCTGCAGTCCAATCTCTGAGGTACCCATAGCCAGGGTAGCCCAAGTTGCAGATGAGCTCTAATAGATTCTATCTTCTACCTAATATGATAGATTCTCATCCCCATGGCACACGGTGGCTTTGCATCATAGGTTTGCCAAATGTCACACAGTACTCGACTTGCATTTGGTCCCCAGTGGTGGTGGCACACTTGGCTGCACACTGGGCACATGTTGACATGGGTTATCGAGCAATGACCCAGCTCAGGACTGGGAGAGCCTTTACTTCTAGTTCTTGCAGGACTTTCCAGAGCCCTGGTGTTCAGAGAGGGATGATAACCTGTGCAAATACATTGGAAATTGGCATTCCGTTCTCTAGTCCTTCTTCTTTCCAGCCTCTACATCTACAGCTATTGACAAACCATTTCCTACCTGTTTTTCCTCTTTTGTGAACAACCACAGTCCAAGTCATCCTGGTCCAATCCACACTATGTCACTAGGACTGATGGCAGCAGGGACAACCAGTAAGAGTTAGGCCTGTAGGGTTTTCCCCTCTCGGATCAAAGCACTTCATACAAAATATTTCAGCAAAGAAAGCTGAAGCAGATTTTGGAGTGTATTGAAATTGGCAGCAACTTTTTATTAGCCTGAAGATAAAGCAGCTTGATTGCATTGGGATTGTTTTTTTTTTAAAAAAAAGAAAGGAACATTTTTGGTTACAGACTTTTTTGTTTACAGACTAAATTTGCTTTTGAAGTTTAGTTAAAAATGGAAGGACTGTCCTAAAGCAAAGTACTGGGCTGCATTTGATTAGGATTCCTTCAAGCTAGGACAGATAAAAGGTCACTCTGTTCAACAATGTGCTGCTGAAGGAGGTTTCAGTGAAATCCCAGCAGTGGGAGTAGGAAGTATGTGTTTCAGTTTAAAATGCTGAGGAAAAGGAACATGTTATTGCTTCAACTTTACCTGCATTTTATAAAGCTCCTTGGACTGTCAGTGCTCAGGAGAGAAGCAGTGGAGTCACATGGTCACCGAAAAACACTCTGGTGCAGTGTGAGGTGAACTTACATGGCCTACAAATATCCCAGTAAGCATTTGAGTTTCCAGTTGTGCTATAAAACGACACCCTGGTTGACCCATCCTCTTTTTGCCAGGCTTCAGTTCAAGTTCAGCAAGCAAACACAAGTGACATCAGGTTTAACCACCAGAAGTAAATAGTTCAAATACCAGGGAGAGGAGTGTTGTCTCCCTCTCTGCAGCACTGGTATTCACTCCCTTCTAATGCTTTGCGGGTGTCTGACTGTTTTCCAACCAAGGCAGATTGGAAAACATCTAAAGGAAGGATTTAGACCTTCCAGCAAGTTTCCTTCTCTGATCTCTTTCCACAGGCCCCTTCAAAGCAGTCCACAGGCACACACAGGCTCACAACTGAAGCTCAGCAACTGTTACATGCAGAAAAGGAAAGATGAAATAGAATAGGAAAATAGAACTTGCAGGAAAAAGAAGCAAAAGGCCTGAACCATCTGCCAGGTATCACATCTCATGTCACTCCCACACACCACGATCTGTCATGACTTCAAGTGTTGGAAGGAATGTTGGGTTCCTTCAAGGACAGCAGGCAGGGTGAGGATCACAAGAGCTCCCCACAGCCAGTGAACATCACTGTCAAAGTCTATCCTGTGCTGAGAAAGCAGCTGGGGAAAAATATCCCTCAGGGATAGGAATTGCAATGTCACTCTCTGAGCCTTGAGAAGTGTAACAATACCAATGTTCATGCCAAAGCCCCATATAGGATCTATGACCAACCCACTGAAAGCAGTTACCTGTGTCATCCTCAGAAGATTTTCTTCCTCTCTGAGTGAATGATTTTGTTTATGCACACGGACTCCTAACACTCAACATCAAAACTGTTAAAGTGAAGGGAGGGTTGGGCAAAATCCTCTGTGGTGAGCAGAGTGTCCCAGGGAAGAGGTGACCTGCCCTGTCAGCCCTGCACACTCACAGCCTCCAGCATCCCTGAAAGTTTGCTCATGCCCCATCCCAAGGCCAGGTGGGATGAGGCTCTGAGCAAACTGGTCTAGTGGAAGGTGTTCCTGCCCATGGCAGGGGATTGGAACTAGATGATCTTTAAGGTCCCTTCCAACCCAAACCAGTGTAGGATTCTGTGATCTTTGCATCTGTCCCATGCTCAGGTCAGAACATCAGAGCAATTTTTGGAACCACCCCTCCTAATCTCAGAATATTTGGCTAATATAATGGTTTGATGACACAAGAAAGACCTGCCTTTAACTCACACTAACACCTCAAAACTAGTATTACCTGGTGACATGCAGAAGTGATCCAATACAGACTGAAATTTGCTCAGAAGTGTTGGAGTTTGCTTGTATCAATCAGCAGGTTTCATGTAGGGTAAGGAATCATTTCTATCACAGCTAGCAAAAAATCTAACCAGAACCTTTTCCTCCTCCCCTGTCTGGTTCACAAGCAGTGTGAGTACAGCCCCATTTCTGGTAAGATTATGCAAAGTCAGGTTTATTTATCTCAGCAGAGTTTCTAATAAAAGGGGGTAAAAGTCCTTGTCGAGCCCAAATCTACCCACCACCTTCTCCTTTGTCCAAGACTCGATGTTACCCAGGAGCACAAGACCATAATGTTTGTGGACATGACACTGCAATGTTATGGAACTGCATCAAATAAAAACTACTTCACATTTCATTTGTGCCAAGGCAGCTCCTGCCAGAATTGTGACTTTTAACCAGAACAGACAATACAACTCTTGACACTCCCATTTTTGTCCAAAGAGACCTTTGCCAAAGCAGAAGGTTCTTTATTGAAAAGGAATCACCAAAAGAAATCAGACCTTGAAGGTGAAGCACTGGCTCTGTACTAATGCACCCAATGCTTTAAGGGACACTTCCAAACAGAAGAAGTATGAAAATCCATGTGACATTCTACAGCACAAGAAAGAGCTGTGGCCTCTGGGATACACAATAAGGACAAGACTGGATTTTGAGCAGACATAAGCAGCAAGTTCTACTTCACTTCTGGACACCTGATAATCTCAAAACAAGCTACATCCCAAAGTGCCTCACACATTAGTGTAACTAAAATTTGAGTGCAAAACTTTTAGGTGTCCAGATACTCCAGAGAGGAGAGCTACACAAAGAGAGCTACAGAAATATTCATGGTCCATAAGTTCTGAATACTTTTAATGGGTTGTACAGATTTCTACACCTGCTTTTGTGAAGCACAATATATTCCACAGAGACATGATACCATCTGGTAGATGAACACATCTTCTGCCCCGTGATGAAGTGACAAGTGATCCCATAAGGCTCTTACTGATACCTTTTCAAAAAGAAGTGTTTCTTGGCTAATTGCAACATGGAAGGGTTCTTGTTGAAGAAAGCAGGATGCACTCCAAGTTTTGCTCATAGGCCTCTCAAATGATTTTCACAGACACAAGTGGGATCATATTGCAGTAGAAGGATCTTCCAGTAACACAAAGTTGACTGACACGTTTTACTTTTACTTTGCAGTGTACAAAACCTACTTTTGCATTTTTTCCTATAGAAATGTTTCACAAGTAAGAAGCAGTGGGTTAGAAGCCAGGCAGAATCCCAGTTAGAGGATAAAAACAGAGAAGGCAAAGTCTCAGCTAAAACCTCTCATATACAGCAAGAATTTTGCTACATTCCCTTTCCCATAGGCAGATACATTAAGTTAGTTACAGTAACTAACAAGCCTTTTAAAAAGTTTAAAAACCAAGCCAAAAGAAACAAAACCAAAATCATATCTTTAATCACAATATTTCCACCTGAAGAAGGAGAAAGCCTGAACACAGTAGGCAAAAAGAAAATCCTGTTTCAAGGAAAATACCATCCCCAATATTCATACATCATGCCCTGGAAATTCCCAGGACTGAACCACTGTATGCTGCTAGAAGCTTAGGTGTATTGTGAATGCATTAACTGCTGCAAGCAGGATACTGTCCTATCTGCCCACCTGAAAAGCTGCATGTAAACTAGTCTTCTTGCATAATTCATTTCACATTTGAAAACAGTCTGCAGTTGGGTCACCTCCTTTCATGAAGGCAAAAGTTACAGGCTAAATACAGTCATAGCTATGACTCTTCAGTCTTCATCTTTTTTTTTGTCTGCCCATTGGAACCACATTGTAGATTTTGCCTTTTCTTCTTCTGCTGCTGTAACCTTTCCTCCTTCTTCTGAAGGTAGTCATCCATGTTATCAAACGAGGCCTTGTAGAGATTGTTGTAGTAACTCTCTGCACCAACAAAACCTGCAGTTGAGCAAAGCAAGAACACGAGGCAAGTGTTAACTCCCTTAGAGGCCTCACCGATTATTTCCTGTACTGCAATTCTAGATAGTGGCATTTTAATTCATTTACTGTGTTCCTATCCACTTTCTCAGCCTTCCAGTACCTAAAGGGAGCTTACAAGAAGTTGGAGTGGGATTTTCACAAGGGCATGTAGTGATAGGACAAGGGGGAATGGCTTTAAACTGAAGGAGCATAGGTTAAGGTTACATATTGGGGCAAAATTCTTTAAGATGAGGATGGTGAGGGACTGGCACAGGTTTCCCAGAGAAGCTGTGGATGTCCCATCCCTGAAGTGTTCCACCAGGGCAGGTTGGATGGGGTTTGGAGCAACCTGGGCTAGTGGAAGGTGTCCCTGTCCTTGGCAGGGGGGTGGAACTAGATGCCCTTTGAGGTCCTTCGAACCCAAACCATTCTGTGATACTTCAAGACTGACTGATGCATCTTAAACCCTACAGAATCCTCAACCAGGTGAAACAAGTTTATAAAAGGAGGATAAGCAGGCATTAAGACTACATTTAAACAATGTAATGATCACTTTTTTTAGAAGATGTAACTACCTTTCAAGCACTAATTATGCACTGGAATAAGTGCTCATCAAGTGAGCCTCCCCTCACTAATTAACAGTAATAAACCCTGTCATCTGAGCCCTCCTCCTCTCCCAGCTGCAGATGCAACCAGCTAGTGCATGTCACACTCATTTGCTACACAGGCTAATTATGCTCAGAACCTCTTCCCCTGCCTGCTCCTCTTACTTCTCTGTGCTCATTTTCTCTCAGATCTCATACTCCTAATTATCTGCCCTGCTGTAACTATTAAGTCTGCAACATCTACATGCAAACACTTTCCCTTCCAAAGGAGTAACTGACTGAGATTTCAGAGACTGTACCAACTTAATGACCAACTTAATGACAGCTACACACTAAATCATCTAATACTAGATATTAAGGAGACTTTACACTAGACTGCACATTCCTGCAACTCTTCCATCTTTACATTTGGCCACCACAAACAGGCAAAGGACTGGTGGGGATGGTAACACTTTTTTTAAGGAAGGGTCTCAGTCTCCCAGCAAAGTACAGCAGAGAAATGTCATTACATAACAAGACATCTACTAGCACACACCACAACCCTTTCTCTACCCTGCCACCACCACTGCCATAATTTTAGCTTCTAAATGAAGTTGTGTGTTTTTTTAAAATACAAAAAAAATCCTGGAAACATAAGAACTAGCAAACCAGGCATTATTTTTCTGCCAGACATTGACCAAATTTCTCACCTTCAAACACTGTCCAATTGTCCTGAATGTATTTTGACATCTTCTGTAATCCTTTGTCATCAGTTACAGCCTGGGAAAAGAAGGAATACTGCATGATAATTTGGGGTTAATAAACCATTTCCTGTTTCACAACATACTGAAAAATGCAACAGCTCTCAGAGGAGTACAGTGAAAGAGAGCAAGTGTAAGCTCTCCATGTCTTTGGGGCTCCTCTTTTCCAGGACTGCTACAGAAACCTGGCCTGAGGTCTCCTGTTCTGCTGGGGAAGTTTTGCAGCTTGAGTGAAATGGATTCTCACTTACTAATCTGTGAGGAAAAGGAATATCACAAGAACACGTAAGGGTCAAAGGACATGCTTAGAAGTTTCATTTAAAACCACTTCACAACTGGACCATAATTAGCTGGGGACTTACAAGGATAACAAGTGAGTTTCCAGTTGTTTAATAGGCTATTACAGAGAACTTGATAGCACATTCCCTCTAAATTTAGTCCCTGTTCTCAGAGGGAAAAAAAAAATCCCTTAATACTCCAGAATGCCTTGTCCTCCAAAGGATCCCTCAGAGGCAGGCACAGGGAAAGCTGTGTGGAAAGTATTCCTGAGCAAGCCACAAAGGCATTTTGTTGTTTTGGTTTTGTTTTCCTAAATAGCACAGGCAGTGGTTTAAAATACTGAGTGCAGTGGCTAACAACCACTCTGCTTGATGTTGCTGTGCCAGATCTTAGCTTTATTGGAGAACACACTGGTAACTCTGGTAACAAGCTCTTGACACCTTTGTGTTATACACAGGTGAGAAACAGAAAGAGATGTGTACCTATGGCTTTTACTCCATCTGAAGACAGAGGGAAGGGTGTCTCTTAGCTTTCATGAAACATAGTTAACTCCATTTCTGTTGTGGTCTCAAGACAACACAAGACATTTAGGATGTTAGCATAACACAGGTACCTTCCACTGTCCATCACATGCTCTGTACAATTGAAGAGGAGCTTCCTTGTCTTCCTCCAAAACCCATAGATCTCCTGTTTCCTCAAATGCAATGTCCCAACCTTTATGTTTCAAAGAGATCTGCTGTTTGTAAATGAGCTGCTGGGCAGTGGCATCAAGCTGAAAGATGTAGACTGTGGGAATACTTTTGAGAGGAAAAACTTAATTACCATTATTGCCAAATCCACCTACAGTCACCACTTGTACAGCAAACTGCAGACACCCACTCTCCTTCCAAACAGAGCCAAAGCAAAGTCATTAGGAACTGCAAAAAACACTCTAGCACTTCAAGAGCAATTTGCTTACACAATCTGAGCGAGAAGCTGTAAATACTCAACATGTCAAATGGCTTTTCAAGTGTTATGTCAAAGAAAAAGCAGTTAGAGCTGCCTTCTCCTTAAAAGAAAAGGTAGTAAAGGGAATTTCGTAAGGATTACTAAGGACTTATATAAGGAGTGTTGCACTGTGGCACACTGACCTACAGGGCTTGAAGGAATATGTAGCTGAGCATCAGTGAAAATAAAAAAGGAAAGGAATTACATGGTGGGGAGGGGAAGAAGGAATGAAAGGGACAGGAAACTTTGACATGGCTGAAGAACAGGATGCTGGCACTGCTCTCATTTCCACCTCTCCATCAGCACTCTCTCCTCTAAACACCACAGCCTCTATGTGCAGAGCTTCATGACCTCCCCTGGGCAGGTCCCCAGTGTGTGTGTGCCAGGCAGGACACCTCAGCTCCCTCCCAAGTGGAGCACCAGGCCCACATGACAGTCCTGTTTAGACCACTAGGCTGTGGAGCTGAAAATCAAAGCCTAATGCAGAGCACAGTGTGGCCCCAGGGCTAGGTGACAAGCACAGCCCTCAGCTGATGTGGCTTCCCCTTCCAGAGTGTCCATGCAGGAGGTGTAACAGGGAGTAGCTAAGGCTCTGAGCACTGAGGGGACAGGCTGCTGATTTCACTGTGCAGGCAGCCCTGGCAATCCCTCCCTTTCCTGTTGGCAAGCTTTTGTCAGGAAAAACAGCTTCCTTAGCAGGCTCTAGGTGCTGTGGAAAGAGAGGGGAACAGGACTTATCCATCCCCACAAGACATTTCCCTGCCAGATGGCTCTGGAAGGTTCCTCAGTGCTCAGGCCCTTCAGCTCCTGAGCACTCTCTCCTCACACAAACTCATATTTGAACCCAAAAGTCAACACAGCCTCTCCAGAGTTTTAAACTGAAGCAACACTGTGGTTTTAAACAGAATGCTGAAGCCATTTACAGGAGCAGAATATGGTAACAGAAGTTTGGCTGCTCCATTGCTGCAGCACCTTGAACAAAATGGGACCCGAAACACAGGGGTCAGAAACAGGAATTTAGGACAGCAGGGCTCTCCTACATCTTAGCCTTGTATTTATCCTTGTGTTTCCTCCCTTGAGCAAAAGGCATCCCAAAATCTGAAAAATTTACCTAAGCCTGGTAACCCTTGCACTCACCTCTGTGCTCAGACTAAGTACAATAAGGAGTCAGATGCTCCCTGTGAAGCCACAGGCAAGTCTGGGACATCTGGAGATCCACAGTACCAAGGACTGCAAGCTGGGGGAAAGTCAGGACAGCCAGCAGGGAAAACTGCTCTTGCCTTTGCAGGAGCACTGGTGATTTGGGGCATTATACCCTTAATTCTTACCAGTCACACAGGATAGCAACATAACCACCTTGACAGGAGTAGGTTATACTTGACACGGTGTATTTCTATTAGGAACAGAAAAAGAGACATCCTTGTAAGTTAAGACCATTTATGGGCAGAAAATTCACATTCCATTTCATGTCTCAGCCTTTAAAATTTAGCAGATGTCTTAATTTACAGCAAGTTAAGCAACATAATTACCTTTAAACTGCAGTCAAAGTTTATTTTTGTACCAGTGTTTGCTGTTTTATGGAGTTTTCCACACTCTCCAGAGATCAAATGTAAAGGTTTTAGTGAGTTACTCTTAACAAACTAACAGATGAAGGAAAAGCACACCACCTTCAAAGATTCTCTCCTGCAATGCTAATGGCAAAAACATCAACATTAAGCCACCTCACCCAGAATATCACACTAGCAGCTCAGATATTATAAACACAAGCTATTAGCTGCTGTTATGTTTGTTAAAACACGAAGACAGTGATGCATAGCTAATATCCCTAACAGACCCACTGTGCTGTCTGTTTTCAACCTGTGCCTGGGTGAAGCCACACAGCTCCACAGAAAATGTGTTCTGAAGAACAAGGAAAGACTGCCTGAAGCTACTTTCCTCATTAAACAAATCCAACACAAAACCAACACAGCAACAAAAAAACCCACATCACGCTCCTAATTTAGAAGTTACATAGTTTTATCTGGGAGAGAAGCTGAGAAATACCTTTGCTGCACAAAACTACTTGAAATACGTAACAACTGATTTGAGGCTCCTTGAGTGGGAAGTAAAATTGGGAGGAGCAGAGAAACTGAAGATGATGTCTTCAAAATTCTCTGTTGTATAGCGTGAAAGACAAAACTGCAATGGCAAAAGGTTGGGTCTGAAGCATATTTTATAAGCAGCAGCACCAGCACTTCTGATGACTAAAACCTTCCAACTAGAGAAGCAGTGAGTTACTTCCCTTAGGACAGGGAAAATACAACCTCTTGACACTCTGCTGGCAGAATTCTGATGCATCGTCAAGTCTTCTTTCTCTTTACCATCACCTCTTTGCCTAACACGACACTGGTCACTAGACAGAACCTCTGGTTGGCCAAGTTTAGCTGAATGTGGAAGTAACCACAGGTTTTTACCCTTGGAGCTACCAGCTGATGTAAAGGCATTGTCAGGGTGCTTGTCTGGGAATTTTGCAATCAATGTAGGAAAGCAAAACAAGCTCTACAACTTCAAAAAATTCATGTCAGCAAGTTTAATACCAGGAGCTAACTATTGTGTCAACAGTCCATGATGCAGCTACTAAAAGGTAAACCAGCTGTGGGAAAGAAGGTTAATTAATGGTATAAATATAGCAGAAACCCAGGGTTGTCTTCAGCACACGAGGATAAAAGGTCCATTGTGTGATACAGTCTCATGGTGGGGAAGCAAGAACAGCACCATGCACAGACTTTTCACTCAACTGCCTGTTTGGGCAGAAGAGGAACACTTTATAAAAGCCATTATCAAAAGGACTGGTATGTTTCAGAGCTCTTGGGAACAGATGGGACCAAACCTTTGCTACTCTGCAGAAATGCAAAGTTGTTAGTGCATATTTAGCATCAGGACACAGGACCCATTTCACACAGACATCAAAAACCCTGTGATATTTATGTCTAATCACAAAGCTCTGCCTCTCTGTCTGTAGCCTGACAAACATGCAGGGAAGAGTCCACCTACACAGCCAAGGGCTTTGTTAGAGAGACAAAGGGTTCTGTGAACTTGAGCTGGGCAGCAGCTCCCCCCCACCCTCAGTGGGAGAGGGAAGAGGAGGCTTTTTTGATTTGAACCGATTTTTATTCACATCTGGAAAGAGACAAAAAAATGCATCTTCTTTCCACGCTCCTTCCTTTCCATGTGTGGGTAAGTTAATCAGCAAAGTGAATGCAAGACCCACAAGAGTATCTTGCTCAAGGACAAGCCTACAAAATCAGTTAAAGAAGAGCTACAAGAACAGTCTGTGATAAACAGATGTTCACTTGATACTCTCTGAAGCTATTCAGCATTTATATGGCACTGTTATCAGCCTGACAACACATTAAAATTAACTTTTGATGTCATCTGTGAGAAGAGGTGACCCTATGAAAAATTAATGTACTGGGGCACTGGGGTAGAGTTGTGCAATTCATGTTCTGGACTTTAAACAAGCTTCTGCTGTCAAGAGGATCAGATGAGGTGAAAGCTCTGAAGCAGGAAAAATATTTATATAGCACTATGGAATTAGAGAATTACTCCCATTCTAGTGGGAAAACGAACTGAGGATCTGCAACCCATCAGCTCAAACCTATGCTACACTGTTCAAAACACTCCTACATTCCCAAAACAGACACATATTCATCATCTGCCAAGCAAAATAAGCCCACATTTTTGTGCTCACATGACCCACCAGTACTGATGATTCCATTCTCATTGTGCTTCAAGCTCTGCCTCAAAGCTTCAGAGCATTCACACTGGTTATCAATGGTAAAAATGACACATAACTCTGAAGAAAAAAAACACTTAGACTCCCATCTGACCTTTGGCTGCAGAGGTATTTGCAGACAGTGTGCTAGCGAAGTGCTGACTCAAAGAGATTGTTTCCTTAAATTCAGACTATAAATGTCACACTAGGTTGTGAAGGTTGTGATCTTTGGTATACCTGGATGCACAGCACAACTAAATACTACCCCAGATGTCATCTCTGGCATTTCTAGCACTATGACAGCAGCAAAACACAAGTCTCCTTTTGCCTGTAAAACACCTGTAAGAGTGGCAGTAAGCAGGATTTCACAGAGCCAAGGAACAGTCCAGCCCGAGGCTTCCAGTGCCACATATGGCAAACAGGAGACACATATGGAGTGGATAGAACTGCAAAACACTGCAGGAATACAGTTTATTAATTGGCTGCTGGGTTCTATTTATTAACTCACAGTTTGTGGCCCTTCCCTTTCTGTCTTTGCTTACTCACACTGAGGTAAAGAAGCTAAACAAAGACTCCTCAAAGGGCACCCAAATTTCTCCTCAGAGACTACATCAGCAAAAAGGGTATCCTATGGAAGAGACTTTATCAGGTGTGTTAGGAGACAAGGCAAGTGTTAGTAAACTACATTCAAAAGCCTTCAAAGACATTGCAAGAGAGTTGGAGAATATTTTTAAATCCAGTTCCTACTTGCAGCAACAAGGTTTTTAACATTTACTTTATCCAATGCTATGTTCAAGGTTCATTATATAGCTTATTATTTCTTATAAACTTGGTTGTAAGCAGTGGAGTTAGGGTTCAGAGTGAGATCAAGCACTGTTAATTTACAAGCAAGTCATCTTATTTTAAAACAAAACCATTCTTCTCTAAAAAAAAAAACCACCTTGCAGTATTACTGCAGGCATGGATTGGATGGCTGTCCAACCCTGCTGTTTGAACAAAGTGCTCTCATTAGCCACTTTTGAACCCAAAGATAAAACTTGGGCTTTGGAACTCCCCAAGCCTCTAGTTTCCAAAAGGCTATCCATGGGAATTTGGTCACTGCTTGGCACATTTTACAAATGCACACAAGACACCGGAATGGATTTCAGGGACTTTCTTCCTTTCCTGAATCCCAGGCTACTGTAACAGTTTCTAGGTCTCATATAACTTCCAAACCCACCCACAGAAGGGATACACCTGTAACAAAATGCAACCAGCATATTTGGGAGCCACGAGAATCAGCACAGCAAAAGCACAAATAAATAAACATGGGCATACCTGGTCAGTTTTGGTGGCCTCAGGCCCACAGATGCTACTTAGCTGACAGCAGTACACTTCTTCTCCACTTTTATACTGCCAAAGTCTCAGAGTCGAGTCCTGGACAGATGGAAGCAAACACAAGTCTATTACTAACAGCACCCCAGGCAAAGACAGCAGAGAGGCCACTCGTGGCCTTCAGCTAAACTATTTCCCTGCAGAGCTTCGCAGAGAAGCTGCTAAATAGTCACTTAGTTAAGACCTCAAATTGCAGATAAAGCATTTTAATTAACATAATTTCCCCCTCCATCCTAAATTATTCAATCATGCTAATTTTAATTCTCCTTTTGAAGTGGAAACTGGGTAGCTGGAGGAGTGCAATTCCAGCCTGTCTCCAATAGCACAGCAATGCGTGTGCTCAGCATTTCAATAGCAATTCTTTCAGGTTGCCCTTGTCCACCCTCTACACTTGCTATCACTCAAATTCTTATTTGATTTAGTAACCTCCTGGAGAGAAGCTAAACACCTCTCTGGAAAAACAGAGCCATCAAATGGTATTTTCCAAGGAAAATGCACAGCACTAATGCTACAGCTACTTAAAGAATTAGAGGGACAAAAGACAAGAGCCTTAGGGAAGCAAGAACAGCTGCTGAAACCAAATGCTAAGAGAGATGCTATCATCTTCACATTCTCAACAGAAAATGTTTCTTATGCAGTTTTGGTAGTCTGGGAAATAAAAAATGTTTGCTTCTCTTCTTTTAGACCCACTCCATCCACTCTGTACAGGTCTGGCATGGCAGCAGGATGCCATCAATTCAGGATCAATTTAGGAAATGGGCTGGGGAGGGAAAGGAGGGAACACTCACTTCTTCAGTCCTCATCCCAGCACTGTGCAGAACTGCACTGCAACCTCTACACAACATGCTCTGGATGTACTATGAGGACATACAGACAAGAATATAATTCAGATCAAATCTCACAAGGGAAACCCTGTGGGAAGGGGTAGAGGTGACAACCTTTTCATCTTAAAACCTAAAAAAAATATCACAGAATAGAATTTAGGGGTTGGAATGGACCTTATAGATCATCTAGTCCCAAGAGAGAGGCCATGCTGTAAACCAGGAGAGTTTATTCCAAGTATCTCAAGGAACTTGGGGGAAGCACAAGCAAACAATGGGTTTAGAGGCTAAATTTTCAAGGGAGACTCTTTTCTGAAGAAATTGCAATACATACCCCAGAAGCTGACAACAGCAGATCAGGATAGTTGGGTATGACCAGTATTTTGCTTACAAACCTAAAAGGAAAGCAGTCAAAAGTTG